>NC_068398.1:6340756-6598256 GCF_023724105.1 Carassius gibelio
TTTACTTTGCATGCTTTTCATATAACAGTCCTAAAAAGACGATAGAAAATTTACTCACGCTTGTTGTTCTGCAGCCAAACACGAGGCAGTAGCGTGAAAAATTCTGAATAATCATGCCAGTAAATGGTGAAATATGTCCCTAAATAATTGATCCTGCCGGAATAATTGCATGAAACTTATGTCTGTATCATCTCAGTGAGGTTTAAACATGCACAGTAAAGCAAATGTAATGTCTTTAGACATTTCGGTGTGGATGACAACTCTGCAAAAAGCCTTTGCTTCGTGGTTAAAAAGTGGCATCGTCATCGGACAGAGTTAAGTCATAACGCCGTTTAACAAATTTTGGCGTCTTCATAAGCGCATTCTATATATAACGTCTATTTAAATTGTTCAGATGAGCAAATCACGAGGTTTTCTTGCATGATTAGCATTTTAATTGTTTGGTCAGACGGTTCATATATTGATCTATATATTCACGTTCATAAATCGGGGATTAAACGTGGAATTTATCTTTTGTATGCTAAATATGTAAACAATATGTGCACAGTACCTATAACTGCGCTTTACATTTTGCAAGATTGACATGCTAAATGGCTAACTGACCCGGTTTACTCTCATCAATTTTGTTAAGATAAGATATGTACCAGTTCATTGCGTTTACGAACGACATGTATCCGTTTAATCAACTCGACATGTATACCGGTTTAATCCTTTCGTTCACGAATGAGAGCTCTCGATCTCTGAGACTCATATGAAACTCGCTCATTGTGGATGACAACTCTGAAAAATTCTTCATGAATGAGTGTAAACTGAGAACGATTCGTTCGCCTAGAAGATTCATTCAAAAAAAACGATTCTTTCACGAACGACATGCCACTACAACAACGCACGGTCTTCGCCGCTAGTGGAGGCAGCGTCGAACTGCGCCACGGCTGAAAAAGCGAGAGAGGTTTACTGCGCTGAGAACTGGAGCACGGCTGCGATCCAGCATTATAAGAGAGCCCGGTCCTGGCGAGAAAATCGTGTTGTCGAGTGAGGCGAGCTCAAGGATTTGCACGAGCTTTTGGCCACAACGTGTGGCTTGGCGAGAAGAGCAGCTGACGCGATGACGCTTGTTGGTGTTCGGCGGATAGATATCTTCGTCGGAAGGAAGATTGGGCCTGTGATAAGATGACGGACAGAGCGAACCGAATGCTGACAAACGGTCTATGCCGAAAAACTGTCCTGCCGAAAAACTGTCGTGGGACAGGAGGTAGGAAGACTGGATATATATACGCTTGCGTGCTATTTAAGATGATTAGCTAAACGAGATGAACCTGTGCCAAATTGGATGATTATCTGATCGTGCTTCTCCCGAACTTTGTTAATAAAACCACATTTATCATTATAAAAATAAAAACAATTCAGATTTTAAATGTGATGCAAATATTTTTTCTACAATAGCAACAGTTTTTACAACAGCAAGACCACTTTAGCCTGTAAACTCAGTAATATCTATCTGGAAATAAATGTAAAAATATCAATGTCAATAAAAATGCATAATATACCTGACATAAAAGTGCAGTGTGAAGGATATGAATAACAAATGTAGCCTGTCATTTGTTTACATTGCAAAGGTGTTTTTGTTGTTTAGTAGCAGAAATATGCAGTTATTAGCCATGTCCACTGTATTTTTTGTTGGTTTTCATGAGACCCCCCTTGAAAAGACCAGGAGCCCCCCATTGCCCCCCCAATCAAAATTGTCTGGAGCCGCCACTGAGTTTAAGAATACATTTTTCATAAAGTACATAAAATAAAATAGGCCTACAAGAAAACATTTTCATCCATCCCGCAAATCTTGTAAGTCAGTGTATTTATATTCGTTGAAGTGTTTACTCATGGTTCATTGTTAATTTAGAATTTGGCCTTTGGATTTAATGCATTAATCAATTGTTATCTTAGTGCCATTAGTGATATGCTTACAAGAAAGCTGCAAATTCCTGGTTGTTGTTTTACAAGTCAGTCCCTCCAGAAAAATGCGGATTATTTTTGTGATTGTTGCGGGCAAAAATCCTTGATTTTGCGGCAGGTTTTCTTAAAAAATGCGATGGAATATGCGGGATATTTTTGCAATCTTATGCGATGAAATTGCGGGAACTTGCAAAAACTGCGGTTTGATGAAAAAGAGAAAAAAAGGTGACCCCCCCCCCCAACACCCTGTTCTCACTAGGCTACTACCTTACTGTAATGAGTCATTTCTTATGACTTCCTATGATAAGCAAGCATACTAAATCACATAATATTTAAGTTCTCATTCTGTTTTATTTCAGACCTTAATTAACACATGGATCAAACTTACAAAACATTGAGTCAAACAAGTTCTCCAGCTTTACAAAAGGAATATTCAAAAACTTCTGTAAAAATGAATACAAATAAAATATACACACAAATATACAAATGCTGTTTTACAGGAATTGCAAAGTGCAATCTCTTACTGCAATGTAAACTATTTTACATACTAACTGTAAGGTTTTGGTACTATTTTGTAACAAAAAAATGTGAAAATGAAAACTAACTGTGTAGCCTCTAACGCTAGCCTATAATTCGTCATCCTCATCCTTCTCTCAAAATAATTTGCCCCCACTGTCATGTAACACACCGGGTAACTGCTTTGCGCGGTCTTTTGCGCTTATTTTTGTTGGCAGATGAGAATGATTTGCGTCCTTCACCCTGGTTTCACCTTGGGGTTCGCAGATGATGTTCACGTCATGCAATTAAGTCAATTCATAAGGTTCCCATTGGGAAATAAAGGCGATTTACTTGTGTGAAGTAATGCAACATTTTTCAACTTTCTGCTGAGATATATGTGACTTTTTTGCAACGAAAATTATTGTTATTATGAAATCATGCTACCTCCGCATATTTTGCTTCCTGAAATCGGCAATTTTTGCGGCAAAAGTGCGGCGTTTTTGAAAAAATGCGACCCCCGCATAAATATGTGGCCCTTGGCTGATTATGCATTAAATCACGCGATCGCATTTTTCTGGAGGGACTGACAAGTGCACTTCTAAATAACATTGTAAGTTCATTGATTAGTTATACTGCAGTGTCATTTTAATTTTACTCGTCATATTTCGTCAACGTTCAACTTTGTCCTTTACGCGATCGGCAACCGGCCGTTTTTTGCCTTATTGCAACTCTCTGTTCTGGACTTGCACAATGTAATTTATGTGATAATTTGAAGTCTGTCAACGCCAATGGCGCCCCTGTGTTTTCTAGAGGAGGCTGTGGAGCAGAAAGAGGAAGCCGCACAGCCCTCTGATCCGTCTGCTGCCAGCAACCCCTCCGGCCGGAGGAACCCACCTGGTGGCAAATCCAGTTTGATCCTGGGCTGAAACGGCATTCAATCAACTTTCTTTGCTCTTTCTGTCTTTTTTCCGTTATTTTTTCTTTCCTCCTTTTTTTAAAGGAAATCCCCTTCCTTCACTCTTCTCGTGAGCCATGGAAATTTGTTGTCCTACACCGTCTCTTAATTTTTTCTATTGCAAAAAAGAGAAGTGTTGACAGAAGCACTTTCACGAGTTCACACTTACATACAATTGAGAGGGTAAAGTTTAATGCGTATTTGGCATGCTGTCCGGAGGGAGGGCTCCGAGCTCGGAGTTCAGCCCGAACCCAGAGTTTAGGACTAGAAGTGTGGAGAAGGGGTTGTGGGGGGATGCTGCGAGACTGTCAAATGAATTGAGGTGAGACTGCTGTATACAAACCTCTTACCATTGATTGCTGAGTGCTCTCCACCTGTGTTAATTATCTGCACGTGCTTCTCCCGAACTTTGTTAATAAAACATCATTTCACGAGTTCACACTTACATACAATTGAGAAGGTAAAGTTTAATGCGTATTTGGCGTGCTGTGGGGAGGGAGGGCTCCGAGCTCGGACTTCGGCCCGAACCCAGAGTACTCCCCCAAAAAGCTAAAGAGCAGAGGACAGCCGCCGAACTAAAAGACCCCCTCAAATGAGTGCCGCGTTTGGCGGGCTGGCGTCTCTAGAAAGGGTCTGAATGTTTGGCCAGTGGGCCCGTGATGGCGGCTCACTGTACCTGGACTGACAGGCCCTGCCGGCTTGCAACAGGGATCGATCAGGCTATATTTTTTTTATTTTTTTTTGCCTTTCTCTTGCTTTTCTCCGCTGTGAGACCAATGCTCGCTGGACAGAAAGAGAAATCAGGAAAGGGAAAATGAGAGCTTGACCGGGAGATTTTCTCACACTGCGTCCGCTTTGAGACCTAATGCTCGCTGGACGGAAGAGAAAACATAAATGCTCTACCGGAAAGTTCTCGCTGCGTCCGCTGTGAGACCGAATGCTCGCTGGACAGAAAGAGAAATCAGGAAAGGGGAAAATGAGAGCTTGACCGGGAGATTTTCTCACACTGCGTCCGCTTTGAGACCTAATGCTCGCTGGACGGAAGAGAAAACATAAATGCTCTACCGGAAAGTTCTCGCTGCGTCCGCTGTGAGACCGAATGCTCGCTGGACAGAAAGAGAAACCAGGAAAGGGGAAAATGAGAGCTTGACCGGGAGATTTTCTCACACTGCGTCCGCTTTTGAGACCTAATGCTCGCTGGACGGAAGAGAAAATGTAAGTGCTCTACCGGGAAAGTTCTCTCTGTGCCCGCTGTGAATGCTCGCTGGACAGAAAGAGAAAACAGGAAAGAGGAAAGTGAGAGCTTGGCCTGGAGATTTTCTCACACTGCGTCTGCTGTGAGGCCCAATGCTCACTGGACGAAAGAGAAAACGTGAGAGGGGTGTTTTTTTTTTTCCTCATTCAATAAGGGTTTGGTGAGCTTTTTTAATGTGGAATCGGTTGGTCCTGATATAGCTATGGAAAGCATCTGAGGAACATCTCCCAAGGGCTTATATCTGCTGTTGGGAGAGGCCTTTTTGGGCTGCTGAAGTTGCTGCCCAAATACGGAATGAGTGACTTGAAAAAATCTTTACTGGAATGCCTGACTGTTGGATAACGGCTTTGAGGTGTTTCTGGAACCAAAAACGTGTCACGGGTTTTTTGGATTCATCTATGAATAGGGGTTTCAGAGGAGATTTGGCCTGAGAGCTTCTCCATTGCGAATATGCCAGAACTGACTGGTATGGTTGGATTGGCGATGAGAGATTAAAATGTATATGAAATGGCCTTTTTTGGTTTGGTCGGTTTTACTTTGTTTAATCAAATATGAAATTGATTCACCATCTATTACTGATAAGTCTGAGATGGTGGGTTGGATTTTTGGGTCGAAGTTGGAAGTGATGGCGAGTTCCGAACATCTGAGAAAACAAAAAAAAGGCTAGGATAAACATAGCATCGAGTGTGCGAGCGGTACTGATGGGCTGGTAGCCTGTGCGGAGGGCGCGAATGCATTTGTTGAGAATGTCTAACGTTATGGGTTTTCTCGCGTCGGGACGGGTGGGCTGTGATCTTTGAATCCCTTTGATCAGGAGGGAGGTTTGTGAGTTGTTTATCTCGGGGGAAGGATGCCCTACATCAATTTATGGAAAAACTGGATGCCGCTCAAGTAACCTTTGATGGACCCGACTTGGAGGCCCTTAATGCTATTAAGGTAGGAAATAAAAGAGGTGACTGAAAGAAGAGAGAAATCAGGGAAAGACATGTTATAAGAGACATGGAATGTTTTGAAACATCTCCAAGCCATCACGTAGGATTAGAGGGTTCTGGAAGGAACTGCTTTGAGGATAGTGTCGAGTGATGTGTCAAGCAGGGTTTTTAACGGGTGGGTTACGGGAATATTAGTTCTAAATAGCGAGGTACTGGAGTTGGGAATTGATCCGCCTCTGGAGCCAGCGTCCTGAATTTCTGAAACAGAAAACGAGACAGGGAGTCAGCGATTTGGTTTTCTGACCCAGGGATGTGTTTAGCAATTATGATAAATTGGTCGCAAGCTGAAATCCAGGTGAGACGCCTTAACAGTGGCATCAGAGCCGGTGAATGGGAACGGCCTTTGTTAATGCAATGCACTGTTGCGTCTTTGTCACAATGCACTGAAATGCTACTAGCAGCCCATTCTTTCCCCCTTTTTAAATCCGCACCTGATAGGATCTGTGCGCGGATACTTTGGGATACTGGTGGTGGTTCCATGATGACTGCGTTGGACGGAACAGGCATCGGAGTTGCTGTGAAGAGAGAATAGGGTGATTTAGTTTGTATGAGAGAGCTAGGAAGGGTATTATCAGGGGATACGAATGTCGGTGG
This sequence comes from Carassius gibelio, assembly GCF_023724105.1. Classification (NCBI taxonomy): domain Eukaryota; kingdom Metazoa; phylum Chordata; class Actinopteri; order Cypriniformes; family Cyprinidae; genus Carassius; species Carassius gibelio. The sequence continues at coordinate 6,347,001 of NC_068398.1, forward strand.
CGGCCTCATGCTTAGATGACCCGCTGTGGTTTGAAAAGGAAAGTTAGTTGTAGGGTATGACAAAAAGGGGGATTATAAATTGAAGTGTGGGCTTGAACTGCAAGTGGAGGCGGGCCTGCGCTTGTTTGAGCTACTGGAGCCGCAGGCCACTGGAAGTGGGCGGGGTTATAACCTTGTGGGTAGAATTGTTGGTATCCTTGGGTCTGTGCTGCTAGCAGCGATGGTCTCACGCTAGTGTCTCCAACAGGGGCTGTAGGCCACTGAAAAGAAAAAGGGTTATGTACAGCAGGAGTATGAAACTGAGTGGCTGTGGGGAAGTTGCTGGGCCCGGCTGCATGCGGCACTGCGGCAGCAGAAACCGTGGTGGCGGGCTGGGCCTCATCGAGAGGTGGGTGTGAACCTGCCATGGCGGAATCTGGGGCGCGGCCTAGGCTCGCTGAAGACCTGTTCCTGCGGCTCGATGGGCGAAGCGAGCCGGATCCTGTGCGGGAACACGACGGTGGTAGCTGGACAGGCGAATTTTGGGCCCTGCTGGCTTTGCTCTGCCTGTGGGTCGTTTTTGGAGTTGACTGTAGGGAAACGTACAGATCATACAGCTCCGCTTTGTTAATTTTTTGCGAAGCCTGTATGTCTGAGTTGCCCAGCGCTTCCCTCAATCCAGCTACGGTCCATTTCCCAATAGGTGGGATCGTCGGGACGGGCGAGGGGTGGGAGGAGGCCGGGGAAGAAGGTGGAAGCCTTGCCGGGGGACATAATTTATGGAAGAGGTCCGTTTCAGCCGCTCCTGCAGGAATAATGTCATGAGAGATTCAGATCGACTTTTAATCTGCCCTGGAGTAAATCATTAAAGGAATAAGGACAAAAAAAAAAAAAAAAAAAGATTTGTTGCGCAAAATTGCAAAAAGATATGATTTTCACTGTGTTTGTGTTTGATCGAAGGGCAATTTGCCAAATCAAATTTTAGTCCATAACCATTCGTGTAACCAATTTTGTACTTTTTCATCAGTTGTTACTTGGAAAAGAAAGTACAGAAAGTCTTGGCATGCTTTAAAAACAAACCTAAGATTGAGAGCTGTTTCCACATTAGACAATGCTGAAAGATCTACTAAAGTTCACACTAACTCTCAAATGCAACTGGCTTTTCCACACAATTTGACACAATGCATGCAGGAATGTATTTCAGTTCATGCACATTTTCTCAATGAAAAAGTGACATGACATACAGCCAAGTATGGTGACCCATACTCAGAATTTGCGCTCTGCATTTAACCCATCCACAGTGCGCACACACACACACACACACACACACACACACACACACACACACACACACACAGAGCAGTATACAGCCATTTATGCTGCGGCGCTGGTGAGCAGTTGGGGGTTCAGATCCTTGCTCAAGGGCTCCTCGGTCATGGTATTGCCAGCCCAAGACTCAAACCCACAACCTTAGGATTAGGAGTCAAACTCTCTAAACACTAGGCCACAACTTCCCATCATGCTATAGCAGGAGAGAAAGTGATGGTGAACCATTAACAAACACAACATCATGACAAAAACCCTCCATTATTCTAACTTGTGAAGACAACAACCAATAACATTAAAGCCAGTAACAAAAAAAAAAAATATATATATAATATAAATAGTACTGAAATTAGTGTATGGGAGAAAGAGAAATAAGCTAATATGAAAGTGAATAAGAAACTGCTGTATACATTGATAACTTGCCATCCACTTTATTTTTCAACGAGGAAAAAAGCCTATGGGTGAGACTTCCAGTTCATTACCCGCTGAAAGGAAATAGGAAAATAGGAAATGGTAACTGTTCGCACTACAAACCAGTGTGTCCATTATTAAGATAATAGATTAAAATAATATGGTAAAACACACCAATTTGCTAAATCAAACTGCAAAAAGAGCAGTTTTATACAGCTAAAAATAGCTGGAAGCAGATGAGACCAGGGGGCTGTAGAAACACATGAACACTTGTTTTTCAATAGTTTTATTCACTTACAAATGCTGCAGTACAATGGATGGTCCAGATAAATGGATTTCTGATAGTTGATGAATGACCATCTCATTCCAATGAGGCCGAAACATCAGCAAGGAGGCGGTGTGTGATGATTTGAGTTGGAGTATTGGGAAATGAGAAGAAAGGCAATTTTAGGGTGTCATAATGACTTCTGAAAGATATGTGGAGTTCATAACTGACCATTGTCTGCTGTGGTATAAAATGTACAGTAGTACTCTCAGAAATAATAGGATTTTCATGCAGGATAACACACTATCCCATGCTACAGAAATACAATCGTTTCAAACAGTTTGTAAATGTGTTTCTACAGCCACTGTGCAGGTTTTTCTTTGTGATCTTTGGTTAGCAGTGACTGAAACACATCTTTAACACAACTGTCAGTCTGCATGGAGAGGATCTGGAGACTCCAGTAGCTTCACACAGAAACTTTGCTTAATTAATCTTCATCTTACCAAGATCTTCTGTCACTCACAAATCTTTTGACAGTTCAATAATCTATTTGCTTTTCGTGAAATACTGTTTGTTTTGATGCCTTTTGCCAGACATTGCATTGTTTCATACTTTTCATCTTCAGAAAGATCTTTCTTCCTCACCATATTTCATGAGAACTGTGACTTGCTTAATAATGTGGAACAATCTCTTTATGTAGGTTTCCATTTACCCTTGCAAACTATTGAACAAACATGTCTGAGATTGATAACAGTAATCTAAAAAAAAAAAACATTATATGTCAATAAATATAAAATTCTATAAATCTGACATAAGAATTTAGGGTGAACTATCCCTTTAAGCCTGCATGTTTAGCAGTTTGTTATTAAATTAAGGCTATTATGTGTTTCAATGTGTGTTTTTAGTGATTGATAGACACCAGTTAACAATTTTCTTAAAATCAGTATAAAATATATTAACTAGTTCCACTGCGATTTTTTAATTTTCAAATAGTACGATTCAGCATCAATAAAAACATACAAAAATGTATGGTTTGTGCCTGTAAACATTATGTACAAATACCTACATATTAACAATGAGAACAGGCAGGAATGTTGTAATAAATATGAAGGTTTAACTTAAGTTTATATGTGCTCACTGATATGGCAGGGTGATTAGTTAACAAAAAGCTTTTGTCATTGTGTTAAAGTTTATTGGTAATTGTTATAACAAACTATGCAGTTGGGTGAATTTAAATTTGAAAGTTCACTAATCATGTTGATTGCTTGAATAAGTGGATACATTATTAAACCAAAGTTATGACAACAAAACAACAAGTTAACAAATAATATTTAATTCTAAGAACCAAATATTAGTTGAAACAACAAAATCAACTTAAAATCTTAGTTTCAATTAATAAATTTTTTTTAAGGCAACCAGGAAACAACTTCTTTTTTTCTTTTACTTTTTACCAACACACACACACACACACACACACACACACACACACATTGTTATGCATTTTTAGAATACAGAAATATAACACAATAATTAAACAAATCAGCATGTACTAGTAATAAAATTATGTTCTTTAACAATATTATGATTTCAGGTCACACAAGCTTATTTTTACAGACTGTATATTATCTGTTATGGTTGCATATCTATATTACTTTCATTTATCATTTTCCTCTAATTTCGCTTGGTCATTAAATCCACCAAGTGTAATGCACCAATCAAATGCTGTTTCATATGTATTGTCTTGACTTGCTTCACGTTTCATCAGGGCCAGAAGCTGAAATCAAGAAAAAAATATATTTTTGTTTAATTTCTAGAAGGTTTCTTGAATTAAAATGTGCATCTGTATAAAGTTTAAAATTTAAATAAACCTAATCAAAAATCTAAATGTTGCTAAATAAATATTGCTTTTAAATATTTAATTGTAAATATGTCATAAAAAGGTGTACTCACATGAAGCAAGTGAATAATCACTCTGTGTTGTCTCAGATCCTCGTCCTGAATAAGAATGACATAGCGTAATGATAAGAGTAACAATACAGAAATATCGGTAACACTTTAGATTATAACCAGCCTAACTTTTTTGTAATTATAGTTGTTCATATAGTTGTGGTAATTATAATTACCAGTTGGGAACCATCAGGGTTTAACTTACTGTAAAAACAATATTTACAATTTGTAAATAAATGTTTTTAAATTATAGTACTTTATATATATAATTTTGTTTCAGCTATTCATAATTTGACAAACATCATATAAATAAATAAAATAAATACAATTTCTCAAAAAAAAAAAAAAAAAAAACTCTCCAAATCTGTCTGTTCAGTGAATAGGCTAATGAACACCGCCCATAAAGTACAGTATATGAATGTTTCCGCCTAGCATTTGCAGCTCTGTGATTGGTGGCCCATCTATGAGGGCCAAGCAATAGTAAATCAATGGGGGAGTAATTTTGAATGACAGAAAAATTGACCAATCATATCTTTTCTCTAAATAGGGCGGGGCCTTGTTATCACTATAAGACAACTTCAACCCACTGTGGGATCTGTATTGGAAAAAAGATATTTGCTAATAAACTAGCTGTTATTCATGTCATAATGGAAGCCACAAATAACGGAAGTGAGGACATTTACTAGGCCGCTGTGCCAATTATATTTTCTATAAGCACTGCTTGTTTGTCTTGAAGTGTCTGTTGTAATTTGCTGCTAGCGCTGCCATGTACACATTACATTTGCTGGTTTTGTGTGGTAGGAAGGATTGAGTGTCTGTTTATTTTGTGTGGTGATGCATTTCTAATGAGGATTTGCAGTTGACTTAAATTTAGCGTTTTTATTTTGGTAATATCAGTCACTCTCGCCGTACGGTACGAGAAGCACAGTGCCCTGGTGCAATACGTTGGCTATCAGACACAATCAGTTCAGAACAGCAGTCCAAAACAGTTAATCTAATAATTTAAACAGTCAAAACTTAACTTCAAGAATGTGCAAGGTGTGTCAATGAGTTTAAAGTTCGGGGATAGAAAAAACATCAAACGGGATGAGAAACTGTGAACAAACACGTATTTCCATGTGAGCCTGGTACGGCGCGGCACGATTACAAACCGTTCTCGGACCAGAATTCTTGGCACGGTTAAGCTGCTTTACTATTCCCTGCGTGCCGATCCGAACCAGTCAGCACGGACACGGTTTCATTTCCACTGTGGAGCTGATAACGGAGCTCTTTGGAATTCAATAGAAATCCGTCAGATGTTGCCTTGGTAACACAAGTGCAATATAAACAGCAATATGGATGATGATCAGATATTTCTGTTTTTGGGACTCCTTTTTATCTGATATTTACTTTGTTCAATAACAGAAATAAGGACAACTCTTGATGGGAAAATTTAAACAGTAGGTGATGACGGGTATAATATCAAGGATGCACTGTTTTCTTTCAAATCACTAAATACACATAAAAACACATCCTTGTGGCACGGCTGACACAGAAGAGTGTAAGCTGCCTGCATTCAGCTCATATTCTCCAAAATGGCTCTACGGTGATGCGGACAGACATAGAGGAGACAAATTGTAGAATAAAGCCATGGTTTTTGTTTTCTTTGCATACAAAATGTATTTTCGTCGCTTCATAACATTACGGTTGAACCACTGATGGCAGATGGACAATATAGTACTATTCGGACGGGACTAGTTTTCTAAACTACGTTTGAGTTTCGTTTCTTACCACCTGACGTCTGTGATTTTCATATACCAATTCGGACGGGACTAGTATCTCCGTGTTTATCACAGAGGTGGGAGGGTCTGATTTGTGCATCTGGGCGTCACAGAGATCATGCGCTCTGCATGCGTGCATTGCATTCATTCAGAATGATTGCCTTAGTATTATTACACAATAAATACTAAATGGCTAGTATAGCAAAACCATGTTAATGTGTGGTTCCTTTAGATTAACTTGTTTTCCTTTTTTTTTTTTTTTTTTTATTAAATGTAATTAAAACATTATGTCACTGAGTACATAAATGAGCGTGAGTAATCTTACCTGATGCTGATATTACAATAGCCGGTATTAACAGTTTACGCGATCTTGCTCTTGATTTTATTATTTGTATTATTTTTTTGTTATTATTTATTTGCCGCTAAGCAAATATATCAAACATCCGCGCGGTAAGAGCATCTACGGTAATTCACGTTGGCCAAAACACACAAGGAAACGCGTTGTGAAATAAAATATCACGCGCAATCACAGACATTCGCATTCGGACGGGATTAGTTTTCTCAGAGGATCACTGAGTTTGCTGAAAAACAGTAGGTAATTTGCTCTGGAATTATCACAGAGGTTGTGTGAGAAAAACACAGACGTGGCAGATTCGGACGGGATTAAAATCACCAAGTACGTCTGTGAAACGCAGATTTCTCTAACGACCTCCTGTAAAACTAGTCCCGTCCGAATAGGGCTTATGATGATATCTTTCATACTTTTCTGGACCTTGACACTGTTATTTACTTGGCAAAACTGAACTGGTCAAAATGGTGTTTGAGGACGTGGATCAAAACGGTTAAATCAATCACGGTATAATCCTGTCAGTTCACTATGATACAAAGTTTAATTTGGACTTTCAGTGTTTATTACTGTGTGTTTATTGGCGTGATGGTTTGGCCATAATAGTTTAACTTCGTCAGTCGGTGAAAAACATGAACAATTCAAACTAAATCTTGAATTTGTTCTTAAATAAGCTTTTTAAAAGATTTTGGTTTAACTGTGAAATCTGTGTAAGTATGGAGCTCCTTTGTTTTTTTTTCTGAAGTGGTGTAATACATTTTTATCTTTTATTATCTTATCTTTTATTAACTGTTGCCTGTGTTGTGTTGTCATATAGTGTGTCATTTATATTTAAAAACCCATTTTGGGTTCTTTTAACCTTGCAGTATTCCTATAGTAAATTTCAAACAATATTGTAATTAAATAAAATAATCAGCATGTTTACTGATATATTACCTGATATATAATGTATGTATGACATACTGTATAAACAATTATTCCACAGCATTTGTTGTAGCCAATTACCCTGTAACTACATGGAACAAGGAGGTAACAACAAGCGCCGCTTTAATTTACAGCCAGCAAATGTTGTAACTACATGGGACAAGGGAGGAACAAGTTGGACTTAAACACAGAACAAGTGTATATTTGCACAGCAATTACAGAGAAAACTATTGCACTAGTTTTAATGTAATTATTTTATCACCAAATTAAACCCTCTCCTTTTTTTTTTTTTGCTATAAAAACATCACAGTATACATCCACTGAAATACAAATGTTGTATCATGTATTTTTTTCTGCGAACAGCTGAAAAGTAGTAAGCTTGTTTTAAACTGCACTGAACCTTGATGGTAATCATGCAAAGTTATTTGGTGATAGAGGTGTTGGGAAGTTGCTGGTGTGACTCCGATGAGATCGACGAATATGCTTTCATAAGGTAAGTAGGATCATAGCAGAAACTCATTAACTCATCTCACTAGCTGTCCAGTTTTGTTGTTCAGTAATGAGAAACAGAATGGTTAAAAAATAAAAAAAATAAAATAAATGATAAAATTATAAAATATAAAACAAAATAAAAAATTATAAAATAATATAATAAAATACCCCTATAAAATTATAAAGAGTATATTGTCTTTCTAAATCAATCCCAAACGTAAGTTTAGGCCATACATACCATGTAATATTAGATAAGGTGCCCCTTAAGTTTTAAAATACTTACAGTATAAATGATTTGTAATTTTACAGGTTGTTACCCCTTTATTCCCCAAATGTAACATTGGTCCCCATACCTAAATGTACGTTCTTTATAGGTACACTATAATTACAGAAATTATTTGCGAGTTGTAATCTAAAGCGTTAACGAAATATCAAACTACATATGGTGAACTTGCATATGGTGAAGGTTTATTTCCAAAGGAACAGATGTTTGGATTCTTTTCTTCTTTGAAATTTAGATGCAAAAAAAAACAAAAAAAAAAACATACCTGCAGATTGTCTCTTCTTCCATATGATGAGTGCAGTTATGATGAGAACAGCCACGAACACCACCATCAGCACAATGATCACGACAGACAGACTGAAGGATCCTGGGTCAGATTCATCCACATCTGAAACGTTTTGAGATGAGTGACATTATAAACTATTGAATCAAACAGGTAAATCTGTTTTCATGCTTTTTATTTTTTACTAAATTTAACATTTGTTGTCCCTGCACTCAAAATATTTGTACCAGATGAAATGTCCAGTTTGTTGTCCAGATTGAGGCGTTGCATTGTGCAGTTGTATTTATGTTCTTGAAGTAGCTTTTCTTTACTGATCACCAAACTCTTCCTCATCTGGTAAGTTCCATCTCCGTTGGGCAGAATCTCTCCTCCTGTGATCTGATCATCATCCACAGGCTGACCGTCCATGAACAGGGTCAGGTTAATGTGACGGGGGTAAAAACCAGTGGCCAGACAGCTGATCTGAAGCCCTTGAGAGTCTGGGAGCATCTTCTTCATGAGTCTGACTCTGGGTTTCACTACAAAGAAGATTGAGAAGTGTTACTGCTGGTAAACTGTTGTGTTCATTGCATCAGTCATTCAGTTATGATAATCATGATTCATAAAGCATTCAAAAGCATTTGATGCTTTCTGTCAGCACAGCTGTCTGTTCCATATTTGTTGAAAATGTTTTTGTTTTTTTGAATTATGAATAGGTTAATCAGGTTGACTCACTCACCTTTTCTCATCACATTGTTCTTTTCCATGTTCAGAAACCTCCGCAAGGTTTTAATGCAAATAGGATGATAAACATTTTGATGCATGAACTTTACACTAAGCTGTGTTGCTTGGTCCCATGTTTTCCATAGCAGTTTATTCTGGATTGCCTTTTTTTCAATGTCAAAGGTGAACTCCCCAACGTTTTGTCCACCAAAACCATCCCAGATATGAATTGGACCTGGTTTATCATTGTTCAACAATTCACATCCAGCAAGTCTCTGAGTAACATGTACACCTGTAGAAGAATGGATGAATGAAACATGTATCTGTTACCACTTCGCTGTCAAAAGCTTTGTATGCTTCGTGCATAAACAAATAAGAGTTACATTTGTTATGAAATGTTTATTATGTGGCTTTATCAGTATGTTGCTTGGACTAACCTGAGTGATTGAAGTGATCATTATAATGGGATTCCAAATTTTTCATGTTGTTATATTGAAAACGAAATACAGTTTCAGCATCGCTTTGCTCTTCATCATAGTATTTTGATTCATTGTGAGAGCGATAGACAAGTTTCCATGTGTTTGAGTCATAATATGCTATTTGCACATCATCCAACATCAGCACAGCACTGAACTCAGGAAATGGTGTTTGTCCAGATATATATGTTGACAAAATTATTAGTGAGTGAGAATCTGTGGATACACAAGGACAAACAAATAATGTTAGTGTGGCCTGAATTTATACCACTACATATACAACTATACATCCCTAATCACACCTAAAGAAACAGAGTTGTCCTATAGAAATACAATAAATTAACTATTTTTGTTGTTGTTGCTTTTCATTTTGCTTTATCAGACGTTTGAATAACTGACATTTGATTCACTGATTAATTTCCTCTTATCACACTGCTGTCATGTTGACAGACTTTTGGTTGCATTTCTTCTGATCTCTTGTGGTCAGTTACTTGAAGTTGTCTGAACCAAACAAAACAAACTGATTTAATTAATATAATGGTTTCCATAGTATCCCTTTGATTTACAGCTGTCTCTCATTCATTAGCCTCATTATACTGTATATACTCCCAGGTCTGTTGAGTTCTGTGGATGATATCACCAGTCCCACTCCTGATCCAGAGCTCAGCCAGCCATCAGCCTGCTGCAGGGAGTGAACGCCAGAGTCCACTGCAGATGGAGAGCATAATCCCACTGTGACACACAAGCCAGTGGTAAAAGAAACAACTGTGACTAGCATCACCCCGGGGCCAGAGACTGACATTACGTCTGACCAGGTGTGTGAGCCAGCAAAGATGAGTGGAGATCAAGGGAATGGATTGAAACCCTGTCCAAACTCCCAACAATAAGGGTGAGCTGCTGCTACATCATGTGGTGCGGATCTCCTCAGACTTCCAGTCCCCAGCTCCCTCTTGGTATGAGGATCCCCCATCTCCGCCTCCAGACTCAGACTCCAGAGCACTGGCCTCCTTCCCTCTGGATCCACCAATTGTCCTTGGTAGCTCCTGGTCCCCTTTGGTCTTCTGGTTCCCCATCTCCTTGTCGCCGTGACTCATCTTTGTGTCCTCGTGTATCGTATAGCACTGTACATGACAACTGCATTTCCAATGCACATTTATGCATATGTGTACAACACATCCTGACACAACCTGAGATGCAGAGACATTCTGCTCTTGCTCCCACAAGTAACTTAACTTCACAAGTAACTTAAAGAGCCAGTAAGATGAAAATTCTAAGCTTCCTATCACTGTTTATAAGTCCTGTATAATAGGTTTAAATCCATCCAAGGTTAAAAAACATTGTCATTTTGTCAAAATATCATTTTAAAATTACCTCAATTCTCAGAGATCCACAAACGGTTCGCGCAAAGCTGTTCAAAAGACTCAGTTTCCTTAAACCCCACCTTTCTGTAGCATACTGTGTTCTGATTGGTCAACTAACATAGTCAGTTTTGATTGGTTGTTCCGTATTCAAGCCGCGTGCTTCAGTTTGATTCTGAATAGCGCGTTCAGCGCGGGGGCGTGATCACATTAGATATAATGAAGGGAGACGTGAAAAACGGACATTGCGTTGTTTTCATATGGATTACTTTATCACAGAATATCTGGCACTTGTTTAGTTTTAAAGTAGACATGTCAAGCTTTCTATAGATATCTCTCTCATGTCTCTTCGTTGAGTATTAACGGAGTTACACTTCATTTTAATGACGTGTTTGTACATGACGATCAGCGCAGACAGCACACATACGGATAAGACGCTCTGAGAAAACAAACACATAACTTCATAATCATACTTCGCGTTGTGGTTCGGAGATGCTCGTTGTTCTAAATAAAGTTGGCAATGAACCCTCTTTTATGGCCAAACGGTTTGAAAATCCCGCCTTGTACTCACCGAGATTAGAAAAGCAGTCATCAGTGAAATGTTGTGAACACAACAAGGATTTGTTGTACTGCTCTGGTATTGTGGTAAAAATGAAGTCAGAGTTCAGTTTCTCTCAAGACAGTAGGCGGAGATTATTATGCAAAGTGTTCCTAGTGACGTACATAGAGATGGGCAAAAGATTTGAAATCTATAACGACTCGTTTCAGCGATTCAGAGTCGACTCCTTACTTTAGAAGCCAATAACTTTATAAATCGTGTACTTTTTGGTTTAATTACTTTGCACATTGTTTACACAGACAGCTACATCATACACTGTAATGCAGGTCATTTTTGATTTCCCATCTGTGTGGCTCTTTAACATAACTTCTCTGCTCAATATCTCTGCTTGTGAATATCACACTGTTTTCACTGAATGTGCTATTTAAAACATGCAATTAAACCATCTGTAGCCAAACAATTGCGAGCATCAATCATCAGGGTTCAAGAAGTTTGGAAAGGAGGAGGAAACAGCCAAAGCTAGCAAATTCATGAGACCAGATCAGTTGGGACAAAGAAGCTTTATTACCATCTACTTTACTTCAGAGTTTTTCTAAATTTTATGCTAAAAGCATTATCAATAAAGTTTAATTGCCCCTTGATTGACGCAACAATGTATGCATTTATCAGACACACACCGGGATAAAACTTTTCAGAACTTAAGTTAATCTAGAAGATACAAGCCAATAAATGTTTAGGCCATGGCCCAAACAAGAAAGAGGAGAATGGGACTCAAGCCAGGACTTTAAGTCATGTCACCAAGTGCTTCTATACAATGACATGTACTGCCCACAAGGCTATGACTCTAGCAGCTTTATTACCTAAATGGCATCCGTATGTTCATGTTAGGTGAACATTCTGTTTTTGTTAGGTCTGTAAGTTTGAGTTTTCTGAAAAAACATATTTTTTTAATCTCCTTGTGCACTGTACAATTTACACAACATTTTGCCAGTGTCATCTAGAGACACTCATGACAAAAAGTTATCAAAAGATTTTCAAATCATTTAAAATACATAATCCAATATATATCTTAGTTCTTCTCATCACTTTTTGTCTGGAGGGTCTGACGATACATGTTAAATGTTGGATAATTATGCTACCTACTCTTCCGTCCTCTGCTGGAACGCCACTCTGTCATGCACGCATGTACCACACTTAGCGGAAGCTAGAGATTACTTGAATATGGATATTTTTCTTACACAAATACATTGATTCACTTCAGAAGGATTTTATTAAAAACCCAAAGCCATGTGGAACACTTTTTTTATGATGATGCAAATTGATGCACTTTATTGGACTTCTATTGGACTATTTAATATCAACTCCCATTAATTGCCATTATAAAGTTTGGAAGAGCCTATATATATATATATATATTTTAATATAAATCTCATTGTATTCATCTGAAAGAAGAAGGTCATATACACCTAGAATGGCTTGAGGGTGAATAAATCATGGGGTAATTGTAATTTTTGGCTGAACTATCCCTAAGGGCAGTGCTTCCCAAAACTATCCTGGAGGCCCCCATTCCCTGCACCTTTTGTATGTCTCCCTTATCTAACACACCTGATTCCACTCATCAGCTTGTTAGTAGGGACATCAAGAACTAAATTGGGTGTGTCTGATTAGGAAGATATACAAAATGTGCAGGGCACGGGGTCCTCCAGGACAGGTTTGGGAAGCACTGCCCTAGGGCAATAAAATCAGTAGTTTCACACTTGAGGGAATAAGATGAAAACAGAATTTTGATTCTAGTCTGTACACTTATGGAGAACATTAAAGTTGCTTATTATAGCACCACCTAGGCCCAAAGGGGTGTGTGTTTTCACCTGAGTAGCGGTGAGAATTTGGGACCACCATGCCAAATTTGGTGTCTCTAGGACTTACTGCGTTGGCACTTAATTTTCACGCCAAGAGTTCAAAAGATAGCATTCATTCTATTTTTATTTGTATTTAGTTAAACAATAATAAAAAAAAATAAACCGTGATAGATTCAAACAACAAACAAATTAATTATATCAAACAAATTATAACGCACATGTTTCTTAGGGGGTGAATTCAAATGAAATACTGTACAGCCATACTTGTCATACTACTTCTGAATATGATGTTTACTTCATTATATATTGTTTTATGGTGTCTCCTTTATCTAAACACCTTTTACCTGTTTATTTATTATTCTCAGGTAGGTAAGGAAAGTCGACCCTGGACAAAACTATAAGCATTTCAAAAAAACTTACAACTTGCTCAGCAGACTTCCCTGTGGTCAGTTCTTACTTACGGCTCTTAAATTACTACTCTTGCAGACCATAACTTGTCAATAATAAAATACAAGTTTTATTAAAGTTAACAAAAGTTATATCAAAGTACAATAGTAAAGTTACAAAATCAAGGTATAATCAGCTGGTATCAAGCGTCGAGGGATACTGTGCTTGTTCAGTATCCGTCCGTGGAGTTCAGTATCCGTCCGTGGAGTCTCTCTCTCAGTCTTTTATACACAGACGTCGAACGCTGGCTCTTCTGATGTCATCACCTGGAGTGCTGCCAACTCCTCTGCCGAGGCCTTCAGTTTTTTACCTCGCATTGCTTTAGCCCTTTTCCTCTTCTTCTTCCTCTTAACCGTCTGTGAAATACACCTTAACTACTATATTTTCCATTTATCATAAAAACTATTTCTAATACATAAGTGTTTCTACTTAGTCACTAAATCAATTTCATGCAAGTAAGCAGTTTTCTTAATGTTAGTGAAGTTACACGATACATTTTCCATATAGCATTAATCACAGGCTTACATATTTGTACTTAAGCAAAAGCATTATTACTACTTAGGTTACAGTATATCTGTTTATAGCAAATAATAATTAAAATAAAATAATGCAAATAAAAATTAAGCATTAATCAAGACAGTACAATTGCAAAATCATCATCTCCATTAACAATATGAAAAGCATGGGAAAAATATGGTTCAAACCATATACATGTGCTGGTCATATAATTAGAATATCATCAAAAAGTTGCCAATAAAATCATGTAAATACACCCAAATACAATATGATGTTGTAATAATTTAACAATGAAACTGCTTTAAAGAATAATTTTAACAGTAAACTATAAAATACTGATATAAATGCATTATCATGAGCTCTATCTTAATACATTTACAAATGAATAAAAACCAAGTCAATTATGTTGTTACAAATACAAATAAGTATTTATTAAAACTGGCAGAAAGACATTGCAAGGCTTTTACTGGTAAAATAAAATTTTCAGTCTTTCAACAGTTAAATTTTATCATCAAAATAGCATAGCATCACAAATAACTGTTTTAAAAAAAGCCATATTCAGAGTTTTCTATCAAAAGGTCAATCAACAGAATTTGTATAATTTTGGTAAAACAAATATGTTTTAAAGAAAAGGATTAAAAGAAAATGCTGGAATCAACATTAAATCTGTTGTTTGAGCTTATGTTCTATTAAATTAAGAATATTCCTGCAAAAGACAATTTAATAAATACATACTGAAAGTCCATCAACTTTATGAGATGAGCACACACATGAGGGTTGTCCCTCTTCTGAGACTTTTCCACTTGTTTTGCCTTTATGTGTCCGTCTTGTATCCAGGGAGTGTTGTGATTCCAAGAAAACATCTGCACGTAAAAACAAGCAAAAGCATCAGGATAAAGTTATGTATCAAATGAAACTAGCTCAATAAAATAAATGTCAAAATGACACTTATACAATACAATCAGCATTTACCAGTACTTAAAAGGTTACTCCACCCCAAAATGAAATCAATTTAAATCAAATGAAATGAAATGATCACAGATAATAGTTTTGATTTACTCTGCTTGACTGAAACCTGGCTAAAACCAAATGATTATTTTGGTCTAAATGAGTCTACTCCACCAAACTACTGTTATAAGCATGAGCCCCGTCAGACTGGTCATGGCGGGGGTGTTGCAACAATATATAGTGATATTCTCAATGTTACCCAGAAAACAGGATACAGGTTTAACTCTTTTGAAATACTTCTGCTAAATGTTACTCTGTCAGACATGCAAAAGAAATCTAATGTATCTCTTGCTCTGGCTACTGTGTATAGACCACCAGGGCCGTATACAGAATTCCTCTCAGACCTTCTGGTTACAGTTGATAAAGCGCTAATCATGGGAGATTTTAATATTCACGTTGATAATGCAAATGATACATTAGGACTTGCGTTTACTGACCTAATAAACTCCTTTGGAGTCAAGCAAAATGTCACCGGGCCCACTCATCGTTTTAATCATACACTAGATTTAATTATATCTCCTGGAACCGATCTTACTGCTATAGATATTGTACCTCAAAGTGATGATATTACAGACCATTTCCTTGTATCGTGCATGCTGCGTATAACTGATATTAACTATATGTCGCAGCGATACCGTCTGGGAAGAACTATTGTTCCAGCCACCAATGAAAGATTCGCAAATAACCTGCCTGATCTATCTCAACTGCTATTTGTACCCAAAAATACACATGAATTAGACGAAATTACTGACAACATGGGCACTATTTTCTCTAATACATTAAAAGCTGTTGCCCCAATCAAATTGAAAAAAGTTAGAGAAAAACATACTGTACCATGGTATAACAGTAATACTCACTCTCTCAAGAAAGTAACTCGTAGTCTTGAAGGCAAATGGAGAAAAACTAACTTAGAAGTTTTTAGGATTGCATGGAAAAACAGTATGTCCATCTATAGACAGGCTCTAAAAACTGCTAGGGCAGAGCATATACACAAACTCATTGAAAATAACCAAAACAATCCAAGGTTTTTATTTAGCACAGTGGCTAAGTTAACAAATTACCAGACGCCACCTGATTCAAATATTCCACCAACGTTAAATAGTAATGACTTTATGAATTTCTTCACTGATAAAATAGATAACATTAGAAATACAATAGCGAATGTAGATTCTACAGCATCTAACACTTCAGTTTCATCCATCGCACCCAAAGATAAATTGCAGTGCTTTACAACCATAGGACAGGAAGAGCTAAATAAACTTATCACTGTATCTAAACCAACAACATGTTTATTAGATCCTGTACCCACTAAATTACTGAGAGAGCTGTTACCTGTAGCCGAAGAACCGCTTCTCAATATCATAAACTCGTTGTTATCTTTAGGACACGTCCAAAAACCATTCAAGCTGGCGGTTATCAAGCCTCTTATTAAGAAACCAAAACTAGATCCTAGTGTACTGGCAAATTATAGGCCTATTTCAAATCTTCCATTTATGTCTAAAATTTTAGAAAAAGTTGTGTCTGCTCAATTGAGCACCTTCCTACATAAAAATGATCTGTATGAAGAATTTCAGTCAGGTTTTAGGCCCCACCATAGCACAGAAACTGCACTTGTTAAAATTACAAATGACCTGCTCCTTGCGTCAGACCAAGGCTGCATCTCATTTCTAGTCTTACTTGATCTTAGTGCTGCGTTCGACACCATAGATCATGACATACTCATAGATCGATTACAAAACTATACAGGTATTCAAGGGCAGGCTCTAAGATGGTTTAGATCCTACCTGTCCGATCGCTACCATTTTGTTTACTTAAATGGGGAGTCATCTCATTTATCATCAGTAAAATATGGAGTTCCACAAGGATCCGTCCTAGGTCCCCTTCTATTTTCAATATACATGTTGCCCCTTGGTAATATTATTAGAAAATACGGAATTAGCTTCCACTGTTATGCTGATGATACTCAGCTATATATCTCAACGAGACCAGATGAAACTTCCCAATTATCTAAGCTAACGGAGTGTGTTAAAAATGTAAAAGATTGGATGACAAATAATTTTCTCCAATTAAATTCGGATAAGACAGAGATACTAATTATTGGACCAAAAAACACTACACAGAATCTTGTAGATTACAATCTGCAACTAGACGGATATACTGTTACTTCCTCTACAGTCAGAAATCTGGGTGTTATATTAAACAGCAATTTGTCTTTTGAAAATCATATTTCCAATGTTACAAAAACTGCATTCTTCCATCTTAGAAACATTGCCAAGCTACGAAACATGTTATCTGTTTCTGATGCAGAAAAGCTAGTTCATGCATTCATGACCTCTAGACTGGACTATTGTAATGCACTTCTAGGTGGTTGTCCTGCTTCGTCAATAAACATATTTTGTTTCTATGTTTCGCCACGGGATTCACATCCCGTGGTAACTAGGATTTAAACAAGCTCCAGTCTGGATCCAGAACACCTGAGAAGAGATGATGCTGACCCTCAGAGGACCTCAGATGATGCTAACCCTGAATCAACAAACAGAACTAACAATTATTGCTAAATGTGTGACTGAATCATATAATAACTTAATTAATAATATTGATAGTTCATCGTCTAGCTGTCTACGTCTTGTATTATTATTATTATTTTTTCTAAAATCCTGTCAAATGTGCACAAACTACTAGCTACTACTAAATATTGTAGAAACATAATTTTCTGTAAAGTTGCTTTGTAACGATTTGTTTTGTAAAAAGCGCTATACAAATAAACTTGAATTGAATTGAATTGAATTGAAAATCTTACCCTCATGTCGTTCCAAACCCGTAAAAGCTTAGTTCGTCTTCGGAACACAATTTAAGATATTTTGGATGCAACCGGGAAGATTGTGACTGTCCCATAGACTCTCCAGTAAATACCACTGTCAAGGCCCAGAAAAGTATGAAAGACATCATCTGAATAGTCCATCAGTGGTTCAACTGTAACGTTATGAAGCGACAACAATACTTTTTATGTGCAAAGAAAACTAAAGTAAGGATTTATTCAACAATTAGTCTCCTCTGCGTCAGTGTAGTGCCATTTTTGGAGAGTATCTGTTGGACACACACTACATAGCCTGTTCTGTGTCAGCTGGGTCACATGGACACACTTTCTATGTTTATTTACGCTTTGATTTGAACGAAAACAGCGTATCTGTGTGGTGCGGCTGACATAATAAAAAATAATGACTTTGTTGAATAAAGTTGTTCTTTTTGTTTTCTTTGCATACAAAAAGTATTCTCGTATCTTCGTAAAATTACAGTTGAACCACTGATGGCAGATGGAGTATTCTGACAATGCTTTTCATACTCTCCTGGGCTTAGACATTGTTAATTGTTTGGCAGTCAGTGGGACAGACGCAAGCTTCCCGGTTCTCATCTGAAATATCTTAAATTGTGTTCCGACGACGAACAAAGCTTTTACGGGTTTGGAACGACATTAATCACTGTTAACAGTTAACAGTGATGAATGACTACATTGTCATTATGGGGTGGAGCAACCCTTTAAATAAGTAACCTTTTTCGCAAATGAAATTACTTAATACAACTTGTTACCTTTGAAAAATTTTAGGTGTGCAAAAGATGCCTGCTCCCAGGACGCCAGACTGAAGTTGTAATAAGACTCCAAATCCAGCTACAATGTTGAGGTATGAATTCACAACCATCTGACCCTAAAATAGTCAAAAGCCACTGGGTGGACCTGAAATTAATAAATAGAAGCAATAATGTAACCTACAATGCAGTATTTCAATAAAAAATTTAATCTAAATTACACGTTTATCAAATTATTTAAATAATTAATTTACCTAATAAAATCAGCTTCAGAGTCTTGAAGCATCGAACATTTCTCCAAATCAGCTGCTATTCTTTGCACCTACAAGAAATAAAGAAAATAATCTTGTGATTTCTTTAAAGCATTATGTAAATGAGACCAAAATTAACACCCAAAAAGGCATATATTTTAGAATAAACAAACTATTATAAATTATATAATTTATAATTATAAATTGTAATATTACATTGTAGAACTGTACCACCAATCAAACTAAATAATTAACAGTGCAAAATTACAACTGAGTAATGACATGAAATTTGAAAATACAATAAATAAATGTTGGAAAAATGCAATGCTACTTATTAAACCTGAAACTAATCCGCCATTAGGTGGCAGTAAATAACTTAATCAGGGAATCAACTGAGTCATTCAGTGAACCGATCCGTTCAAAAAGATCATTTTAGCTCAAGTCTGGAGAGTTCTGATTTGAGAATGAGCAAAATAGTTTTGCTTTGGGGGTCCGTGTATGGTCCGTGTACCTACGTATAATTCGTTTTTTAATGTAAAATTGAAATCTGAAAAATGAAAAAACTGCACATTTTTCTTTTTTTCATTTGTCCAAACAAAACAAAAAATCAAAACTTCTGCTTCGTTTTTTCGTTTTTACGTTCAGGGACAGTAAACGAATAAACAACTTGAATATTCCATCCCTACATGTGGGCGGTAATGAAACGCCCCCCTCCGCTGATTTGTCAACCAAACATTACAACATAATAATAGTCCTAAAAACGTAATAAGAGTCCTATGGATTCTTAACATGTTTATTTGTACTACATTTTATCTCTTTCTCTTCATCATTTTGGTCCTTTGGCACACGGCTGTTTTATTATAGTACCCACCTATCAAAATCTGTCTGGCAAAGCAGCACGACGCACTACAGCACGGGGAGAATATAGCCTATTGTAGCGAAGCGCAGATTTATGTGAATATGTAACGTTAGTCATAACTTTTGTTTTAGACAATATGCGGCACTTTAAACCATCGGGGAACTTAAATAAAATGACAGATATGAATATAAACTAGCACATATTTTTCTATTTTGAGTTTTATTCATAGAGCACTTTATGCAAATTATGGAAATCATAGGTTGCTTTCCCACTAGGATGGGACTAATGGTTTGTCAGAGTGCTTGTTCCAGTGATTGAATTTAGTGAAATGTGAATTCGACGTCATGATTTGAATGTAAACACATTTGAGTTATAAGAACATATCAAAACCCTGAAATAACTCTTCGAACAATAAACCATAGATCAGTGTCAGAAATTAACTTTCCCATAAGGGGCACCTGATTTTCAGTTGTTGTTTTTATTTTTATTTTATTTTATTTTTTTTACATTTTACATTTTACCTTTTGTATGTCATATTGAATGTTACATTTTTACATAAAAAACATTAGAATAATATGACAATAGGCTGTTACCAATTAAATCAGTATTCAGAGATATAGACCTGTGTCTGAAGATACTTTTATAGATGTATTTAAAGTTTAATGCTGATCAGACAGGCATTTACATATCAATTATAAATGTATAATGATTTAAGATTAATGTTTTATACAACATTTTTAATACAGAAATATGAACAATTTTTTTTTTTTCTGAAATGAAAATGATACTTGAATTATGAAAGTAATATCACCACTAAATGACGGTAATTCATTGTGTTAATAAATATTCAATCCGTTCAAAATGCTTCATTAACTGATTCAGAAATAAAATCAAGTTGCTGTCTATAATAATTAGTCAGTGAATTGTTGTCTATAATAATGGATCTTTCAAAGACTGTGATTCTTTAAGGAAAGTTACACCATTCTTTGCTCCTACTGTGAGTCACACAGCGGTTCTGTGAAGTAGGCAGCGAAAATAAAAATGTTCTATGCTATCAGTTAGATGGCCAGTACCCAATATGAATTAAATAAACTCAGCTTGTCTAAAACTACCTATGTTCACATAAATGAATAGTGGTCTGCGCTTGTCTAATACATTCACCCCGCGCTGCAGTGCACAAAGTGTTGTGAGTGCAGTTGCGAAGTAAATTCATATTTACATGATAAACTAAATGTTTCACTGGTAGGTTGCATAATTTATGCCTTCACAAAAGAAAGTTCTGTAGGGTTTGCCTTGGTACGGTTTGTGTCAAGCCAGTCGTTAATCTGGGCTGCGTTTCTCAATAACGATCAATTTTAGCGCTGAAGACCGTTTTCTACGAGTCATTTTACGATCGTCCGTTATTGTTTCATGTGCGTTTCCCAAAAATGCACTTAACACAGCCGCACGTAGCAGTGCTTTAAGTGCTACTTAGGAGTCTCTATCCGTTTGTCAAGTGATGAAATGTCATCTTATAGAATGGCTCGGAATTTTAGTAGGCCTACACAATCGTTTATTGAAATGTTTACCTAATATCTCTGCATTCCAGATAACTCGGATATAATAACAATTATATTATATTATATTATTTTATAATGGTATAGTGTATAATATTATACTTTACATAATAATAATAATATTAATAATAATAATAATAAATATATATAGAGAGAGAAACGTGATTTTCAGCTTTTTTTTTCTTGCATGTCAGCAAGTTATTGACAGAACCCTCCCCCCACCCCCCAAGCATATTTCCTACATTACTTATTTTATTAATTTTTTCGTTCAATCATTTAATTTAGATGTATTTTAATTTTTTTCTGCACTTTCTAATTATTTAATAATAATAATAAAAAGAATAAGAATTGTAAGAAGAAAGATTTATGCGGTCTCCTGCAGGGCAATGAGCAGTTTAGAAATTCAACTTTATTCAAGTGCAATGTGATTATAAGGATTTGATTGTACTTTATTGTACATTTTTTTACCGTTGTTTTAAATGAATTCGTAAATTAAAAAAATGTAAAAAGGCAGAAAAAATTTAAATACACATAATGTAGGAAATATACTTCAAAATTATACATTGATAATCTATAAATGAAAACCAGCAACCTGTACCCCAAAATAATGTCTCTCTCTCTCTAGGCTATATAATAATAATAATAATAATTATTATTATTATTATGTAAAGTATAATCTTATTTGTATAATGCAATATAATATAATAAAAATATTATATTGTATCCGCGTTGTCTGGAACACAGCATAAGGTAAACATTTGGGATAACAACCAATGGTATCTGAAATTTGCATAAAGTGCTTTATGAATAAAACTCAAAATAGAAAAGTAATAAATGATAGATGTGCTAATTTCTATTTATATATGTCTTTTTTTTTAAAGTTCCCTCATAGTTCAAAATGCATCATATTGTCTAAAACAAAAGTTATAACTAGATCTTCACATAAACTGAAAGCGGTCTGCACTTCGCTACAATTAAAATAGCCTTACAATAGCCAATAGACCATGCAGATTTTGATAGACGTGGACACTATAATAAAGCAGCCCTGTGCCAAAGGACCAAAAGGCTCTGCCTCTGTATGGTTTGTGTCAAACTTTTCTTTGATCTGGCTGTTTGATGAAGAGAAAGATATAAAATGTAGTACAAATAAACATGTTAAGAATCCATAGGACTCTTATTACGTTTTTAGGACTATTATTATGTTGTAATGTTTGGTTGACAAATCAGCGGAGGGGGGCGTTTCATTACCGCCCACATGTAGGGATGGAATATTCAAGTTGTTTATTCGTTTTCTGTCCCTGAACGTAAAAACGAAAAAACGAAGCAGAAGGCTTGATTTTTTGTTTTGTTTGGACAAATGAAAAAAAGAAAAATGTGCAGTTTTTTCATTTTTCAGATTTCAATATTAAAATAAAAAACGAATTATGCGTAGGTACACGGACCAGTTACTATGACAATCGAACATTTGGCTTAACTATGCTATGATAGCAATTCCCAGTTTACTGCACAGAAGTTACCAAGGCCACTTCTCTAAATGTCAGGATAGGAGGCTATTGTGACATGAAATCTCTTATACATTAACTTAAATAAATATAAAAGGATATATTTCTTAAGTATAATTAAGTGAACTTACCAGGAATCATGAATAAAGCCTTTAATCTTCAATCGTTCTCGGGCTGCTCCAGTCGGCTGGGTTTCTGATTTGAATGATGCGCGCGCAATCCCATAATGCCACACTACAGTAAGTTAGTGTAAAAAGCAGGAACTACAGTGACAACACCTGCTTCTTGTAAATGAATTACAGTCGACGTGGAAATATACTGTTAACAACTGTAAAACCTTATTTGACCCATAATGCATTGCGAATTACAGCTGCATCTTGTAAAATGTTTATACAGTAAAATTCTGTAAAATTTAGCTGTAGAAACTACAGCATTTTTTACAGTGCACTTTAATCAGCTAATTAACTCAAAACACCTGCAAAGCCTTTAAATTGTCTCTCAGTCTAGTTCTGTAGGCTACACAATCATGGGGAAGACTGCTGACTTGACATTTGACACCTTGCACAAGGAGGGCAAGACACAAAAGGTCATTGCAAAAGAGGCTGGCTGTTCAAAGAGCTCTGTGACCACATTAATAGAGACGCGAAGGGAAGGAAAAGATGTGGTAGAAAAAAGTGTACTAGCAATAGGGATAACCGTACCCTGAAGAGGATTGTGAAACCAAACCAATTCAAAAATGTGGGGGAGATTCACAAAGAGTGGACTGCAGCTGGAGTCAGTGCTTCAAGAATCACTACACACAGACGTATGCAAGACATGGGTTTCAGCTTCGCATTCCTTGTGTCAAGCCACTCTTATACAACAGAAGCGTCTAGCTTCAAAAAGGACTGGACTGCTGCTGAGTGGTCCAAAGTTATGTTCTTTGATGAAAGCAAATTTTGCATTTTCCTTTGGATTTCAGGGTCCCAGAGTCTGGAGGAAGAGAGGAGAGGCACACGATCCAAGTTGCTTGAGGTCCAGTGTAAAGTTTGCACAGTCAGTGATGGTTTGGGGTTTCCATGTCATCTGCTGGTGTTGGTCCACTGCGTTTTCTGAGGTCCAAGGTCAACACAGCCGTATACCAGGAAGTTTTAGAGCACTTCATGCTTCCTGCTGCTGACCAACTTTATGGAGATGCAGATTTCATTTTCCAACAGGACTTGGTCCCTACACACAGTGCTAAAGCTACCAGTACCTGGTTTAAGGACCATGGTATCCTTGTTCTTAATTGGCCAGCAAACTCGCCTGACCTTAACCCCATAGAAAATCTATGGGGTATTGTGAAGAGGAATATGTGATATGTCAGAAACAAGAATGCAGAAGAGCTATAGGCCACTATCAGAGCAACCTGGGCTCTCATAACACCTGAGCAGTGCCACAGACTGATCGACTCCATGCCACGCCGCATTGCTGCAGTCATTCAGGCAAAAGGATCCAACTAAGTATTGAGTGCTGTAAATACTCATACTTTTCATTTTCATACTTTTTAGTTGGCCAAGATTTCTAAAAATCCTTTCTTTGTATTGGTCTTAAGTTATATTTAAAATTTCTGAGATACTGAATTTGGGATTTTCCTTAGTTGTCAGTTATAATCATAAAAATTAAAATAAATAAACATTTGAAATATATCAGTCTGTGTGTAATGAATGAATATAATATACAAGTTTCACTTTTTGAATGAAATTAGTGAAATAAATAAACTTGATGATATTCTATATGTGCACCTATATATGATCACCAACAGGCTTAGTGGTCGTCTAGTGAAAAGGTTTGGTACTGCGCCCAAACAAAAACTTGCTGAAAGATTTTGATATCGATTTTGTCCTGTTCTTTTGGGAAAGTATGCTTGAATTTGAAATATTCGATATTCCCGATATATTCAAATTTTACATCGTCGTCAAAATTATACCGATACTATCGCTAATATTCGATATATCGCCCAGCCCTACCTCATAGCTAGTAAATTAGGCGCGGTCACTTAAAGAGACAATACATTCAGCATAATGATACATATCTGATTTCTTTCTCAACTGTTTACTTTCACTTTAAAAGACATAATCGGCCATTTTTAAGAGGATACTCTCAAGATGAAAAGAGTTTTTGTATGTATGTGTCATTTAAAGAGCAAGAAGAGACCAATGTCAATTTGGTGTTTAATGGCTGTAAGACACAGATCTCTGTGTGCATGCTGTGTGCACAAAACTGTGCGGATGCTGAACTAAGCCTTTCATGTATTTTTGTGTTTGTATTTTCAAATGCTGCAGACTCTGTACCTTGCTTTCCTTATATGGTTTCAGCCCATTTATGGTATTATTTGAAAGCTTAGTGTCTTCTTTACAAAGAACACAGTTACTTTTGGTTTTATGATACATAAAACAGTAAAATGAAGCTTAGAAATGTATTCGTCCCACACACATATTTCTGCCTAATTGCGAATAATTTTTATGAAGAATGTGTATTTTTTAGATTTTTCACAAAACAGTCAAGTCATATCACAAGAAAGCTCTCATTCTCATGCATTTGACTGTGTAGTTTATTTCACTGTGTGAAAATCAAAGTTCAAACGATTTTCAATAAAATCGCAATGTGAAATTTGACACCTCTGACGTAATGTTTAGATGAGTCACATTCCTATTTGCACGATTGCTTCAGTCAGCCGCAAACACTTTCTGTGTGCTGGCATTGGTGAAAAATCCACTGTTTTGTCACAGGAGCTTGTCTGTGGGAAAGAGACGCTCTTTTGTGAAACACACTCTCTTCAAATCATATCACCTCCTACACTCAGCTCTCATGTTCTAAAGATCTGATGTGTTCTGGGCTGCTCAGTGGGCAACAACTGGTCAGATTAAATGCCACTCAGAGGTCTCCGGCCACTCGGAGCTGTGAAATTTGACAATTCTGGGATTTTGCTATGTTATTGTTATTATTTTGTTATCATTACATAAAAGCACAGCTAACAATCTGATAAACCACGTATTGACAGTAAAGTACGGTACAGGATACGTTTCTTACAATAACAGTACTAGGTTTATAAACAGCTATTAATTTGTTTCACATTCTGAAGACCTTCGAGCAGCAATGAGCTCATTGCAGAGGTCCAGACCTCGGTCACCTCACGGCTGGCTACGGGCCTGAACCGCAACAGCACAAACACTAACATTTTCTCTTTTAATTGAACTCGTGTCAGTCCATTCACCCTTCTTATTTTCTTTTACGTTTTTGTTCCAACTCTTTCCTGGCAATATACACATACACACAAGCATCCATACACATCTGTTTCCATATTTTATGGGGACTTTCCATAGACCGACTGATTTTTATACAGTACAAATTTTATATTATATCCCATAACCCGACCCCTAAACACAGCTATCACAAAAACGTTTCTACATTTTGTATATAACAGCAACAACATCAACAATAATAACAATAATAATAAATAATACATAAATAAAAAAGCTGGGTGTGATTTTCCCCTCAATGCATCACATGAAAGTGCTGGCTTCATCTGTCAACAGGATTTAATATTTCATTGAAAACCATTTGTTGGTCAACTTACCTGCACTGACGACTTTTAAACATGGCAACAAGAACAAAACAAGCACGAACATTTTCTTAGTTTATCGAACTCGTGTCCTTCCCTTTCACCCTTGTAATTCTCTTTCACTTTGGTTCTTTACGTGTTTTTTGCTGCGTTGCATCATGTGTGCATATCGCCACCTACCGTGGTGTAATGCAGTCACGGTTTAAGATTGAGGTCATATTTTCTCTATTCTTTCCTTGCAGAATATATGTAAACACACACACACAACCCCCTTTTTTTTAATTGGGCGAATTAACCTTTTTTTTTCAGTGTAATATCCTAGTTAAATCTCTTTTTCTTAATTTTCTAGTTTAACATAATGGAAAAATAAAATAACTGATTTTATTTTTCCAATTTGTTAAACTAAAAAAATTAGACAAAAGCAAACAAAGAAGCATTTTTTCCGTTTTATTTTAATTAAATTCCAAATGTTAATTTAAAAACAACACACGCACACACACACACACACACACACACACACACACACACACACACACACACACACACACACGTCTCCATGTTTTATGGGGAATTTCCATAGACAAAACTATTTTTATACAGTATAAACTTTATATTCCTCGTCTCATCTCAAGCTATTAATATAAACAAATAACTTTGCCCAATACTGTACCAAGTTTATATTTTATATTATACTACAATGCACTACAGTTTACAGTAGTAAAAACTAAAGTATACTAGAGTATTTATTACAGTTTATCAGTTCACTATAGTTATATTGCAGTATGCTGTAGTATTCAATAATAAGTGTTGTAAATACTATAATATATACAGTATAATACACTTTACTATAGTATGTTTCAAACACACTACAGTATTTACCATTAATTACTATAGTATTTTGGTTTAAAGTTAGAAGAATGCTCATGGATGTAAAGGATACGAGCTTCCTCTCAGGTAAATTATTATTATTTGTATTATTTTTAAATACTAATGATTGGTTATAGTATTAATTTGTGTTTAATTTAAGTTGATTATCTGTCTATTCATTCATAACATAAGTCATTTCCTTCCACCATCCCTATAGAGTGGGGGACCTATGACCTCACTGTAGGCCGATCGGCTGTTAGCATGACACTGGTTCCCTCGACAAAAAGCCAATGGGATTTTTCCATAGGCTTTTGTATTATCTCAAAAAATAAGCTCTGTGTTTAACCATAGTTCATGAAACTAACACGTTTGTCCAACAAGATAATTTTCACAAAATAATACAACTTTGATGAATTTTTAAGCCTGAAATAAATGCACCAGAACTTAAAAGCTAAACTTCTAAAGGAACAACAGTACCACGGTCACTCACCTTCAGCGCCACCAAAAAAATTAAGTGGATATTTGAATTAAACGTTTGGTCAATATTAAACAAAAGCCAACAGTATAAACAACAGTATACAGCGACCTCTGGTGGTTCAAGTGTTAAGGCTACTGCACGCGACAGAATTCGAGCATTCTGTAGACAGCATTCGAATTAAGTTTAAGAATACATTTTTCACAAAGTACATAAAATAAAATAGGCCTACAAGAAAACATTTTTATCCATCCCTCAAATCTTGTAAGTCAGTGTATTTTATTGTTATTATTATTATAATTGGTAATATTTTAATATTCGTTGAAGTGTTTACTCATGGTCCATTGTTAATTTAGAATTTGGCTTTTGGATTTAATGCATTAATCCATTTTTGGATTTATTTTTTCTGGGGGATAAAACGCTTAAACTTATAAAATATTTGTCTTTTTGGTTTATACTGGCATTATCTTAGTGCCATTAGTGATATATGGTGCTTACAAGAAGCTGTGAATTCCTGGTTGTTGTTTTACACTTCTAAATAACATTGTAAGTTCA
Organism: Carassius gibelio; assembly: GCF_023724105.1. NCBI lineage: Eukaryota > Metazoa > Chordata > Actinopteri > Cypriniformes > Cyprinidae > Carassius > Carassius gibelio. Next base: position 6,375,175 of record NC_068398.1, read on the forward strand.
TTGATTAGCTATATTGCAGTGTCATTTTAATTTAACTCGTCATATTTCGTCAACGTTCAACTTTGTCCTTTACGCGATCGGCAACCGGCCGTTTTTTACTTTATTGCAACTCTCTGTTCTGGACTTGCACAATGTAATTTATGTGATAATTTGAAGTCTGTCAACGCCAATGGCGCCCCTGTGTTTTCTAGAGGAGACTGTGGAGCAGAAAGAGGAAGCCGCACAGCCCTCTGCCCCGTCTGCTGCCAACAACCCCTCCGGCCGGAGGAACCCACCTGGTGGCAAATCCTGTTTGATCCTGGGCTGAAACGGCATTCAATCAACTTTCTTTGCTCTTTCTGTCTTTTTTCCTTTCCTTCTTTTTTTAAAGGATTTCCCTTCCTTCACTCTTCTCGTGAGCCATGGATATTTTTTGTCCTACACCGTCTCTTCATTTTTTCTATTGCAAAAAAGAGAAGCGCTCGTTGACAGAAGCACTTTATGTAAGAGGTCCGTTTCAGCCGCTCCTGCAGGAATAATGGCATGAGAGATTCAGATCGACTTTTAATCTGCCCTGGAGTAAATCATTAAAGGAATAAGGACAAAAAAAAAAAAAAAAAGATTTGTTGCGCAAAATTCTAAGTACAAATAAAGATTGATATGAATTTCACTGTGTTTGTGTTTGATTGGAGGGTAATTGCCAAATCAAATTTTAGTCCATAACCATTCATGTAACCAGTTTTGTACTTTTTCATCAGTTGTTACTTGGAAAAGAAAGTACAGAAAGACTTGGCATGCTTTTAACACAAACCTAAGATTGAGAGCTGTTTCTACATTAGACAATACTGAAAGATCTACTAAAGTTCACACTAGCTCTCAAATACTGTCATTTCCACAAAATTTGTCACAATGCATGCAGGAATGTATTTCAGTTTATGCACATTTTCTCAATGTATCACATTTAAAAAAAAAAAAAAAAGTGACATGACATACAGCCAAGTATGGTGACCCATTCTTGAGAATTTGTGCTCTGCATTTAACCCATCCAAAGTGCACACACACAGCAGTGAACACACACACACACACACACACAGCAGTGGGCATCATTTATGCTGCGGCACTGGGGAACAGTTGGGGGTTCAGTGCCTTTCTCAAGGGCTCTTCAGTCGTGGTATTGCCGACCCGAGACTCAAACCCACAACCCTAGGATTAGGAGTCAAACTCTCTAACCATTAGGCCACAACTTCCCATCATGCTATAGCAGGAGAGAAAGTGATGGTGAACCATTAACAAACACAACATCATGACAAAAACCCTCCATTATTCTAACTTGTGAAGACAACAACCAATAACATTAAAGCCAGTAACAGAAAAATTATATAAAATCTAAATAGTACTGAAATTAGTGTATGGGAGAAAGAGAAATAAGCTAATATGAAAAAGAATAAAAAACTGCTGTATACATTGATAACTTGCCATCCACTTTATTTTTCAACGAGGAAATAAGCCTATGTGTGAGACTTCCAGTTCGTTAGCCGCTGAAAGGAAATAGGAAATGGTAACTGTTCGCACTACAAACCAGTGTGTTCATTATTACAGTTTTTTCTGAATGCTTAAGCGCTAATCGTGATTCTTGTAGCACAATTTCTAAAACTATTAATACGTATAGCAAAACCACTCACTGAGTTTGCAAAACTAAAAGCACAAAAACTGCTTTGCACTCAGTTTGCAATTTTGTAACACACACTTTGCAAAACTGTAGGCACAATTCACTCCACAACACTCTTTTTTCAGAACTTTAAACACAACTCACTGCTTACACTCAATTACCAAATTTCCAACACACTCCTAGCAAAATTATACACATGTATGGCTATCATTAACACTATTTTGCCAACTGTCTGGCACACTTTCACATGTGAAAACTGTTTTAGATAATTAGTTCACTTTGCAGTCAGCCTAAGCACTATAAATAAGCCACAGGTAAGCTGTCTGCGTGGAGTACAATGGAAGGAGCAGTAAGAGTGAGAAGAGTGAGAATCAGAGGAGGCAGAGGAGGCCAAGGGAGAGGACGTGGAGGTGAAGAAGTTGGAGAAAGAGGATGTGGAGGTGAATAAGCGAGAGGGTTAGAGGAAGTTAGAGGAAGAGGACAAGGAGGAGCAAGAAGAGGACGAGGAGGGGAAAGAGGAAGGGTAAGAAGAGTAAGAAATAGATTAACTGATGACATCAGAGCTACAATAGTGGACCATGTCATCAACCATGGGATGACCCTGAGGGAAGGTGGCCAACGAGTTCAGCCTAATTTGAGCCGTTAAACTGGCAAGCATCATTAGGACATTTCGAAATGAGAATCGTTAAGTACTTTGTAGCACTGCCATACTCTAATGAGAAACACAACAATACCATACATGCAAAAGTACCGAAATTGCTACTTTACAGAATTGCTAGACGTCCAGATGTTGGGGGCAGAGGAAGAATGTTCACTCCAGAGCAAGAGACCCATATAGTGAACATGGTGATTGCCAATAATGCAATAAGACTGCGCGAAATACAGCAGCGCATAATTGATAATGACACCATCTTTCAAAATATACACAGTGTAAGCATTTCTGCACTAAGTCGTGTACTTGCGTGCCACAGAATAAGAATGAAGCAAATTTACAGAGTTCCTTTCGAGAGAAACACAGAACGTGTAAAGCAACTGCGATATGACTATGTGCAGGTAAGCTATAGTGCCATTTTTCTTGGTTTTGATGAGTGTGAATAAACACCAATACTTGAAGTTTGGATCCTTGTATGTTGCATGACACTATGACAAAAGTATGACCTCAAATTGACATCTGTACACAGAGAAAGCAAAAGCCAGATGTGTTTTGTATTCGTACCATCAGTGTGTAGTTGGCACATTGTGTGCTTAGTAGATGATGGCTTGTGTTTACTGTTTGATACGAAAACACCATTTTTACGAAGGTGTGAAGAGTTAATTTAGCTGTGTTCGCTTTTGCAAGAGAACTACAATGTTTTGATAATTGGGTGAAAGGTTTTCTTATTTGTGTGTAGAGTTTTGCAAAAATAGCCAATAGTTACAAAAAATGTTTGTGACGATTGGGGCGGGGCCGAGGGACGTGGGAACGAGCGAGGCCAGTGGAGTGATTGGGAAATGAGCGACACCTGCGACCCACCGGTCTCGAGTCCCAGGGAGGAGATGGAAGGATATAAAACTGGAGCGATGACAGTGAAGGACGAGAGAGGACCAGGCCTGGACTTTATTTTATGTTTGGTTTTTATTTGGGCGCATTAGTCGTCTGTGAGGGGCTGATGTGCTGTTTTGTGTTTATTTTTGTAATTAAAGTTTCATTTTGATTGTCCGCCGGTTCCCGCGTCCTTCTTCCAGATGATTACGAAGGTTTTATTATTACAATGTGTTTAAGCAATCAGAAAAAACTGTAAGATAATAGATTAAAATAATGTGGTAAAACACACCAATTTGCAAAATCAAACTGCAAAAAGAGCTGTTTTGTACAGCTAAAAATAGGTGGAAGCAGATGAGACCTGGGGGCTGTAGAAACACATGAAGACTTGTTTTTCAATAGTTTTATTCACTTACAAATGCTGCAGTACAATGGATGGTCCAGATAAATGGATTTCTGATAGTTGATGAATGACCATCTCATTCCAATGAGACTGAAACATCAGCAAGGAGGCGGTGGGTGATGATTTGGGTTGGAGTATTGGGAAGTGAGATGTAAGGTCATTTTAGGGTGTCATAATGACTTCTGCAAGATATGTGGAGTTCATAACTGACCATTTTCTGCTGTGATATAAAATGTAGAGTAGTGCTCTCAGAAATAAAAGGATTTTCATGCAGGTTAACACACTATCCCATGGTACAAAAATACCATCGTGCTAAACAGTTTGAAAATGTGTTTCTACAGCCACTGTGCAGGTTTCTCTTTGTGAGGTTTGGTTAGCAGTGACAGAAACACATCTTTAACACAACTGTCAGTCTGCATGGAGAGGATCTGGAGACTCCAGTAGCTTCACACAGAAACTTTGCTTGTTAAATCTTCCTCTGACCAAGATCTTCTGTGCTCTAAGGGTGTACTCACACTAGCCAGTTTGAACCGTGCCCGGGTGCGTTTGACCACCAAAGCGCGGTTCGTTTGACTAGTGTGAGTGCTCCGAATCGTGCCCGGGCGCGGCTCGATTAGCCGGCCCTGGCCCGCTTGGAAGAGGTGGGTCAGGGCACGGTTCAGTTGGACTCGGGCACGGTTCGCATGCAGTGTGAGCGCTAACCGTGCCGGAGCACGGAAAAGGACGCGTTGCATCACGGTTTTGCGACGCTCCAAAACCAACATGACAGGGAAAGGGTCGCTTTGGTCTACGGCAGATGTGCAAAACGCATAAAAACTAAAAACTGCAAAGTCCTTGCTGCACTTCAGCTGGTACCTTGCAAACATCCTCATACGAGCAGCGCGATTACGTGAAAATTTTCGCGCCACTAAGGCGACACATCTGACACAACAGGCTGTGAGAGGGCTGTGGACAAAACGACACAAAATTATCCACAAAGAAAACAGAGCGATGTACTCCACTGCGTTCAGAGAGCGCCGCTCTTCCTGTTTATCCCGAAACCGTCGCACCATAATGACGTAAGCGTGCTCCGGCACGAATGCTGAAACGCTATATGTGAGTGCAGGCCAGAGGGGGAGTGGGGAGGGGGGACAATCGTACTCGGGCCCGGTTCATGGCAACCGTGCCTAGTGTGAGTACACCCTAAGTCACTCACAAATATTTTGACAGTTCAATAATTTATATTTGCTTTTCATGAAATATTGTTTGTTTTGATGTCTTTTGTAAGACATTGCATTGTTTCATACTTTTCATCTTCAGAAAGACCTTTCTTCCTCACCATATTTCATGAGAACTGTGACTTGCTTAATAATGTGGAACAATCTCTTTAAGTAGGGTTTCCATTTACCTAAGAAGACCTTGCAGACTATTGAACAAATCAGCATGTAGTACCGTATTTTTCGGACTATAAGTCGCACCTAAGTATAAGTTGCATCAGTCCAAAAATACGTCATGATGAGGAAAAAAACATATATAAGTCACACTGAACTATAAGTCGCATTTATTTAGAACTAAAAACCAAGAGAAAACATTACCGTCTACAGCCGCGAGAGGGTGCTCTATGTCTTCAGTGTAGACTACAGGAGCAATGATCAGCATAGAGCGCCCTCTCGCGGCTGGAGACGGTAATGTGAACTCTTGGTTAATTTCTCTTAGTTCAATTCTCTTGGTTCATGTCAAATTAATTTTGATAAATAAGTCGCACCTGAATATGTCGCAGGACCAACCAAACTATGAAAAAAAGTGCAACTTATAGTCCGGAAAATACGGTAAGTTGCACTGGACTATAAGTCACATTTATTTAGAACCAAGAACCAGGAGAAAACATTACCATCTACAGCCGCGAGAGGGCGCTCTATGTTTTCAGTGTAGACTACAGGAGAACTGAGCAGCATAGAGCGCCCTCTGGCGGCTGTAGACGGTAATGTTTTCTCTTGGTTCTTTTCTCTTGGTTCATGTCAAATTAATTTTTATAAATAAGTCGCACCTGACTATAAGTCGCAGGACCAGCCAAACTATGAAAAAAAGTGTGATTTATAGTCCGGAAAATACGGTAATAAAAATATGTTATTTAACAATATTATAATTTCAGGTCACACAAGCTTATTTATACACATTGTATATTATCTGTTATGGTTGCATATCTATATTACTTTCATTTATCATTTTACTCAAATTTCGTTTGGTCATTAAATCCACCAAGTGTAATGCACCAATCAAATGCTGTTTTATATGTATTGTCTTGACTTGCTTCACTTTTCATCAGGGTCAGAAGCTGAAATCAAGAAGAAAAATAATTATTTTGTTTAATTTCTAGAAGGTTTCTTGAATTAAAATGTGCATCTGTATAAAGTTAAAAATTTAAATAAACCTAATATAAAATCTAAATGTTGCTAAATACATATTACTTTTAAATATTTAATTGTAAATACGTCATAAAAAGGTGTACTCACATGAAGCAAGTGAATAATCACTCTGAGATGTCTCAGATCCTTTTCCTGAATAAGAATGACATAGTTTAATGATAAGAAAAACACTACAGAAATATCGGTAACACATCAGCCTAAATTTTTTGTAATTATAGTGCACTAGTTGGGAACTGTCAGGGTTTAACTTATTGTAAAAACGATATATACAATTTGTAAATAAATGTTTTCAAAATTATAGTATTTTATATATATATATATATATATATATATATATATATATATATATATATATATATATATATATAATTTCATTTCAGCTATTCATAATTTGACAAACATCATCTAAATAAAATAAATACAATTTCTCTGACAAAAAAAAAAGAAAGAAAAGAAAAAAACAGTGAATCAAAAAACACCTATCATTTTCTCTATAACGTACAGTATGTGAATGTTTCCGCCTAGTCAGTGCCGGCCCGATCCTCTTGGGGGCCCTAAGCAGAATTTGATTTGGGGGCCCCCCTCCCACCACGCGGAGTCACCTGTGCTTCAAGATCATTGACACAAATGTCACACTATAATGTTACATTATAAATGAATTCAGTGAGGTTATGTATTAAAACAAAATAAATAAATAAAAATCAATACTTAACATTAACATTTACATAACACTCTTAAAATTCTGAATGCAAACTGTCACAAAACATGACATAAATAATTTGCAAATGTCCAAATGCAAATGTACATTAAATGTGCAATCTTTTAAATGAAACCAAAATAGACAAACATTAATATAATAAAAAATATAATGCTACAAATAATTAAAAACTTACATAATGAAAGCAAACATAAGAACAGCTAGGATACAACAATGACAATTGTACATCAATGACCTCAGAATTGTTCCTTCCTAGCTTTTCAGGAGGCAAAGTCACTGATGACATTGGGACAGCGGGATTGTATTGTTCTGCCCCCCTTCCTCAAATATGATGATGGAAAAAAACACTTACTATAGGGGTGAAAATAGAACTTTAATCAAATACAAAAGTAAAAGAATAAATTGTATTATTTACTAATTACAATTGTACCATTCAACATTTACCTATGGTTATAACTTTATTATGACTAATTTATTTAATAGTCTTAAGAATTCAGAAATCATGCAATGGGAAATTAAGCAGTTTTACTATGATAAAACCATGGTTTATTTTTTGTAAGGGTTGTGATATGCACATTTTTTGTTGAAGAAATTATAAAGCCTGTGTCATCTATAGCAAAAATGTAATAGCAGCAATTACATGGCATTTGGCTCCCTGTGCAGGCATTTGTAATAACATGTACATAAATTGTTTATTTTGTATGTGCCTACAATATGTATTTTAACAGTGTTATTATTAACCAATCATTATTGCCTAATATTTTTTTTATATAATGCAATAATTTATATTAAGTCAATTTAAAGGCTATTGATGGCTTAGGTCTGTTTTTATAGCAGCAACAACAACAACAACAACAAAAAATATATTACAGTATATTAATACTTCTTTGTAAATTATTATTTGAAGTAACAAAACCATGGTTAATTTGCAGTTGCCATGGCTACAAGAATGATGATTTGTGGAGTTATTGATAAAACCATGGGTCATGTTCATAAGGGAACCTGAAGAAAAAAAAAACTTTAACAGGAATGTGCCTGAAAGTGACAAACGGGCCTAGTTTTTACCTAAATTATTTATAATTTATTTTAATATATATTAAAAATGAATAAGGTGACTGCAAGTCTTTCTCCTCAAATGCTACTGAGCTTCAAATTTGCCTTTGAGCCCATGTGAAAAAGTTGCATAATTTACATATACTTTACAGTTTATCTTAATAAATATTCAACATTATATTCAATTGTGCATTATAGCTGACACCTAGATGAACAATTACAGTTGTTTTTATGACAGTAAGTCATTCTCCTCAAATGCTACTGACGTTAGAAAAGTGTATAACAATATCACATGTAACTTTAGAGATGGTCCCTAAATTTGAGACTCTCGAACGTCCAACGACAAGCCAACAACAGTATGTCATTTTCTTCTTTCTCTTTTCAGCACCAGAGGAATACATCCTTTTTGTGATATGGCTTATCATTTATTACAGTGATGCGCACTTACGCACCGGCGCGAAATGCACGCGAGGTGTCTATGCGTAATTGCGCATGACTCAGACACAGCAGCAGTTGTTGGGAAATACGTTTTTTTTTGTCTTGAATTATTCATTTATTCATTCATTATTCATTCATTCATTCATTTATATCACTTGATTAAGTTATTTAATTGTAAAAAATAAATAAAAATAATAATAAATAATAATAATTATTGGGGGGCCCCAAGCAGAACTGGTGAACTGTTTTCTTCAACCGGTTTATTGAATCGAACTGTCAGAAAGAACTACTGGTGATCCGAACACCGATGCAACCGGTTCTTCACTCGTGAACGAGTCAGTCTATTGTTTGTCATCTGGCTCAGCTCGGTGTTCATCTTCACAGCAGTTCAGTCAGTGTGCTGTTTGAGTGCATGCATTACTCCGGGATATTGGTTTGTTTGAAATCAGAGGGAGTGTCAGCCACATTAATACAAGTTAACATCTTAAGTCATTTGTGGATTAATGCGTATTAGAGATGCGAACCGTTTAAAACGATTCAGTTCGATTTGGTGAATATCTAGACTGCTTTGATTTGAACTCTTTCCCACAACAGACACGGAAGAGAAGACAATGCTGAATAAAGTCGTCGTTTTTGCTATTTTTTTGGACCAAAATGTATTTTCGATGCTTCAAAAAATTCTAACTGACCCTCTGATGTCACATGGACTACTTTGATGCTGTTTTTCTTACCTTTCTGGACATGGACAGTATACTGTACACACAGTTTCAATGGAGAGACTGAGAGCTCTCGGCCTAAATCTAAAATATCTTAAACTGTGTTCCGAAGATAAAAGGAGGCCTTACATGTTTGGAACAGCATAAGAGTGAGTTATTAATGACATAATTTTCATTTTTGAGCGAACTAACCCTTTAAGGCTTACAGTCCGTTTTTACACCACAAGAGGGGGCTGTTTACACTAGCTAGTGTTAATCGTTTGAAATTCAACGCCACAACTTTAACTCTTTACTCTGAAAGTCCTTAACACTGGGATTTCAACACTGGAGATTTTGCTGTGCATGAGGGTGAGTTATTAATGACATAATTTTAATTTTTGGGTGAACTAACCCTTTAACTAGTTCCACGGCAATTTTTTAATTTTCAAATAGTACGATTCAGAATCAATAAAAAAATCCACAAATGTACAGTTTGTGCCTGTAAACATACCTACATATTAACAATGAGACCAGGCAGTAATGTTGTAATAAATATGAAGGTTTAACTTAAGTGTATATGTGCTCACTGATATGGCAGGATGATTACAGTAGTTAACAAAAAGCTTTTGTCATTGTGTTAAAGTTTATTGAACTTTAGGTAATTTTTATAACAAACTATGCAGTTGAGTGAATTTAAATTTGAAAGTGTACTTAATCATGTTGATTGCTTGAATAAGTGGATCAACACTAAGTTAACAAATAACCTTTGATTCTAAGAACAAAATATTAGTTGAAACAACAAAATCAACTTAAATTCTTAGTTTCAATTAATAAAAATTTTAAGGCAACCAGGAAACTTCTTTTTTTTAGACCAACACACACATACATAATTGTTGTTATTTTTATGCATGTATAGAATACAGAAATATAACACAATAATTAAACAAATCAGCATGTACTAGTAATAAAATTATGTTCTTTAACAATATTATGATTTCAGGTCACACAAGCTTATTTTTACATACTGTATATTATCTGTTATGGTTGCATATCTATATTACTTTCATTTATAATTTTACTCTAATTTCGCTTGGTCATTAAATCCATCAAGTGTAATGCACCAATCAAATGCTGTTTCATATTTATTGTCTTGACTTGCTTCACTTTTCATCAGGGGCAGAAGCTGAAATCAAGAAAAAAAAATATTTTTGTTTAATTTCTAGAAGGTTTCTTGAGTTAAAATGTGCATCTGTATAAAGTTTAAAATTTAAATAAACCTAATCTAAAATCTAAATTTTGCTAAATACATATTCCATTTAAATATTTAATTGTATTAAATATTATGACGTAATTTAATTACGCCATAAAAAGGTGTACTCACATGAAGCAAGTGAATAATCACTCTGTGTTGTCTCAGATCCTCGTCCTGAATAAGAATGACGTAGTTTAATTATAAGAGTAACACTACAGAAATATCGGTAACACTTTAGATTACAACCAGCCTAACTTTTTTGTAATTATAGTTGTTCATATAGTTGTGGTAATTATAATTACCAGTTGGGAACCATCAGGGTTTAACTTACTGTAAAAACAATATTTACAATTTGTAAATAAATATTTTTAAATTATAGTATTTTATATATATATAATTTTATTTCAGATATTCATAATTTGACAAACATCATCTAAATAAAATAAATACAATTTCTCTGAAAAAAAAAACAAACTCTCCAAATCTGCCTGTTCAGTGAATAGGCTAATGAACACTGCCCATTTTCTCCATAACGTACAGTATATGAATGTTTCCGCCTAGTGTTTGCAGCTCTGTGATTGTTGGCCCAGCTATGAGGTCCAAGCAATAGTAAATCAATGGGGGAGTAATTTTGAATGACAGAAAAATTGACCAATCATATCTTTTCTCTAAATAGGCGGGGGCCTTGTTATCACTATAAGACAACTTCAACCCACTGTGGGATCTGTATTGGAAAAAAAAAGATATTTGCTGATAAACTAGCTGTTATTCATGTCATAATGGAAGCCACAAATAACGTAAGTGAGGACATTTACTAGGCTTATGTAAGTATGACTTACTGTATAAACAATTATTCCAGAGCAATTTGTTGTAGCCAATTAACCTACGTGGAACCAGGAGGAATCAACAGTATCAACAGTAATTACAGAGAAAACAATTGCACTACTTTTAATGTAATTATTTTATCACCAAATTAAACCCTCTCCTTTTTTTTTTTTTTTTGCTATAAAAACATCACAGTATACATCCACTGAAATACAAATGTTGTATCATGTATTTTTTTCTGCAAACAGCTGAAAAGTAGTAAGCTTATTTTAAACTGCACTGAACTTTGATGGTAATCATGCAAAGTTATTTGGTGATAGAAGTGTTGGGAAGTTGCTGGTGTGACTCCGATGAGATCCACAAATATGCTTTCATAAGGTAAGTAGACTTATAAATCATAGCAGAAACCTGTTAACTCATTTTACTAGCTGTCCAGTTTTGTTGTTCAGTAATAAGAAACAGAATGGTTAAAAAATAAAATATTAAAATAAATTATAAAATTATAAAATATAAAATAAAATAAAAAAATATAAAATAATATAATAAAATAGCCCTATAAAATTATAAAAAATATATTGTCTTTCTAAATCAATCCCAAACATAAGTTTAGGCCATACATACCATGTAATATTAGATAAGATGCCCCTTAAGTTTCAAAATACTTACAGTATAAATGATTTGTGATTTTACAGGTTGTTACCCCTTTATTCCCCAAATGTAACATTGGTCCCCATACCTAAATGTAGGTTCTTTATAGGTACACTATAATTACAGAAATGTATACCGTAAATTCAGTAAACTAACGTAGTTCTTTGCGAGTTGTAATCTAAAGCGTTACGGAAATATCAAACAAAGGAACAGATTTGGGTTTCTTTTCTTCTTTGAAAATTAGATGCAAAAAAACAAAACAAACAAAAAACATACCTGTAGCTCGTCTCTTCTTCCATATGATGAGTGCCGTTATAATGAGAACAGCCCCACACATGAACACCAGCAGCAGCAGCACACTGATCACTACAGGCAGAATGAAGGATCCTGGGTCAGATTCATCCACATCTGAAACGTTTTGAGATGAGTGACATTTGAGAATAAACTATTGAATCAAACAGGTAAATCTGTTTTCATGCTTTTTATTTTTTACTAAATTTAACATTTGTTGTCCCTGCACTCAAAATATTCGTACCAAATGTAATGTCCAGTTTGTTGTCCAGATTGAGGTGCTTCATTGTGCAGTTGTATTTATGTTCTTGACGTAGCTTTTCTTTACTGATCACCAAACTCTTCCTCATCTGGTAAGTTCCATCTCCGTTGGGCAGAATCTCTCCTCCTGTGATCTGATCATCATCCACAGGCTGACCGTCTCTGAACAGGGTCAGGTTAATGTGACGGGGGTAAAAACCAGTGGCCAGACAGCTGATCTGAAGCCCTTGAGAGTCTGGGAGCATCTTCCTCATGAGTCTGACTCTGGGTTTCACTACAAAGAAGATTGAGAAGTGTTACTGCTGGTAAACTGTTGTGCAGTGTTGGGGAGTAACTAGTTACATGTAACGGCGTTACGTAATTTAATTACAAAATAAATGTAACAGTAATCAGTTACAGTTACTAAGAAAAAATGAGTAATTAAATTACAGTTACTTATGAAAACTGTAACAATTACAAAGAGGATTACATTTGAATATTTACACACATCCTCATACAGCTTATTTCTTTCCCAAATTGCACTAAGACATATGGCCCATGATCTCCGCGACGCGGAGAACACATTCGTAGAATTCAGTCATAAAAATGGAATTCAGCCTATAACGCGGAAGAAATATGCCACATTTTGGATGAATAAATCAAAAGTAGGTCGTACACTTGAATAAAAACGCGATATGGACTGGTGTCTGCGATTATTAAGCCGCAAAAAGACTGAATATGAATCCTGCACGTCCTGCGTGTCTGTGGAAATCAGGCGCTGACTGGGGAGAACCGGGACTATTCCCGGTGGCCCGGCAGACGATTTGGCGCTCTACTTAAATATTGTTATTGTATAATTGCAGGCCGAATATACTAAAGCGATTATTTCCTAATCTCTAATAAATCATGAATCGGCAATGATTCATGACTGGCAATCGTGACTGGCAATGGTTGGGCTCGCGCGCTCTCTGCGCCTCCGCCGAACGGTTTGGATCAGACTCGATGCGAGAGAGAGAGAGACCGGAGTGAACTGTGTGAGCGCACAGCTGGAGCAGAAGCGACACTTCTGTTCAGGGTTTCAGGTATAGGTCAGTCTCATCTGTAAATATGCTAATGTAGTTTTGTCTTTTAGTCAAGCAACAGCAGCACATTGCTCACACTCACTCAAAATACTGTATAAACGACGTCATTATTATCTATTGTAATGTTACAGCAGTAATTTAGCAGACAAATCATCATATTTTATCATAGGTTTAGGGGGAGCTAGTGCATACAAAAACACAACCCTTAGGAAAATTTTTGTAGCCTATGGTATGGTAGGCCTACTAAGCGTGGTTTAACCATGGACTTTGTAGTAAAAATAAATACAAGTGGTAATTAATTTGCCAAAAAAAAAATGCACTTACAAAACATGGTAAAAGTCAAATAAAAATCTTCAGTATTAAAGTCATGAGAGAGATGGATGGATAATGAAAGATTTGGTTTCAAAAACAGTATCTATAAACTATTTCTTTTGATTTTAAATCTGCATTGAACTTCAGATCTCATTGAAGTAAAAGGCAGTACTAAAGTCTGATTGTGTGGTGGATGTGTTCAAATGTGATCATCTTAATTCAAGTGATGAAGGATGGTGAAAGTCTGACAGTATTGAGCTCTACTTTAAGGTTAAACCTGCCTGGTGTAAATGGTGGAAGATGATTAACAGTTGCAAATAAACATTCATTAGAAATGTATAAAAGTAATCAAAAAGTAAAGTAATTAGTTACATTACTTTTTTAAAGTAATTAAAAAAGTTACACTACTATTACATTTTAAATAGGGTAACTTGTAATCTGTAACCTATTACATTTCCAAAGTAACCTTCCCAACACTGCTGTTGTGTTCATTGCATCAGTATTTCAGTTATGATAATCATGATTCATAAAGCATGCACAGCTGTCTGGTCCATATCTGTTGATAGTGTTCTTTTTTTTTATTATGAATAGGTTAATCAGGTTGACTCACTCACCTTTTCTCATCACATTGTTCTTTTCCTTGTTCAAAAACCTCCGCAAGGTTTTAATGCAAATAGGATGATAAACATTTTGATGCATGAACTTTACATGAAGCTGTGTTGCTTGGTCCCATGTTTTTGATAGCAGTTTATTCTGGACTGCCTTTTTTTCAATGTCAAAGGTGAACTCCCCAGCATTTTGTCCACCAAAACCATCCCACATATGAAGTGGACCAGGTTTATCATTGTTCAACAATTCACATCCAGCAAGTCTCTGAGTAACACGTACACCTGTAGTAGAATGGATGAATGAAACATGTAGCTGTTACCACTTCTCTGTCAAAAGCTGTGTATGCTGTGTGCATAAACACAAAAGAGTTACATTTGTTATGAAATGTATTGTGTGGCTTCAGTTTGTTGCTTGGACTAACCTGAGTGATTGAAGTGATCATTATAATGGGATTCCAAACCTTGCAGGTAATTATATAAAGCACGAAATACAGTTTTAGCATCGCTTTGCTCTTCAACATAGTATTTTGATTCACTGTGAGAGCGATATACAAGTTTCCATGTGTTTGAGTCATAATATGCTATTTGCACATCATCCAACATCAGCACAGCACTGAACTCAGGAAATGGTGTTTGTCCAGCTATATATGTTGCAAAAGTCATTAGTGAGTGAGAATCTGTGGATACACAAGGACAAACAAATAATGTTAGTGTGGCCTGAATTTATACCACTACATATACAACTATACATTCAAGAAACAGAGTTGTCCTATAGAAATAGAATAAATTATCATTTTGCTTTATCAGACATTTGAATAATTGAGATTAGATTCACTGATTGATTTCCTCTTATCACACTGCTGTCATGTTGACAGACTTTAGGTTGCATTTCTTTCAGTTTCTGTTCTCTTGTGGTCAGTTGCTTGAAGTTTTCTTAACCAAACAAAACAAACTGATTTAATTAATATAATAGTTTCCATAGTTTCCCTTTGATTTACAGCTGTCTCTCATTCATTAGCCTCATTATACTGTATATACTCCCAGGTCTGTTGAGTTCTGTGGATGATATCACCAGTCCCACTCCTGATCCAGAGCTCAGCCAGCCATCAGCCTGCTGCAGGGAGTGAACGCCAGAGTCCACTGCAGATGGAAAGCATAATCCCACTGTGACACACAAGCCAGTGGTAAAAGAAACAACTGTGACTAGCATCACCCCGGGGCCAGAGCCTGACATTACGTCTGACCAGGTGTGTGAGCCAGCAAAGATGAGTGGAGATCAAGGGAATGGATTGAAACCCTGTCCACACTCCCAACAATAATGGTGAGCTGCTGCTACATCATGTGACATTAAGATCTCCTCAGACTTCCAGTCCCCAGCTCCCTCTTGGTATGAGGATCCCCCATCTCCACCTCCAGACTCAGACTCCAGACCAGAGCACTGGCCTCCTTCCCTCTGGATCCACCAATTGTCCTTGGTAGCTCCTGGTCCACTTCGGTCTTCTGGTTCCCCATCTCCTTGTCGCCGTGACTCATCTTTGTGTCCTTGTGTATTGTATAGCACTGTACATAAAAATTGCGTTTTCAGTGCACATTTATGCATATGTGTACAATCATTGTTAATGTTTGAATTGTATTTCAGGGCAGTTTGTGAAGACAGATAATCAAGAGAAGTCAGTTCCAGATCCACCCTCCACACCAGACCTCTCTCTCATATGGATGGCTGTCTAATAGCATATTGTGTTCTCTTCAGACTTCGGGGGATGCAGATATTACTCGGGGACATGCACACTTGAATATTGCAAGAATAGAGAAAGTAAGAATTACTTAAGATTTTAGAATTTAATGTTAATTGCTTAAACATTACACATATATATATATACCGTTTTTCTTTTTTTGGTTTCCAAAGCACCTAAAAGCCAATTCACCCTGCCACACTCCAACAGGCTAAACACAGCTCAAACAAAACAAAATAAGCATTATTTAAAATAGTTTTTATGGCAGTGTGAACTGGCCATAATGCTGTATGATAGGTGTGAGATTCATTAAACTTGACTTGCATGTTTGTGCATAATGTTTTGACCCTGGATGCTTAAAGAATGATATACATATTTAAATATATGGCAATGTATTTATTATTAATATATTTCATGTGCTTCTGTATGGGCTGAATGCTTTCATTCATATTTCGCTGTATATCCTATGTTTTTATTAATAATCTGGGTGTATTACTGTTCATATTTGTTTGTTAATAAATTAACTGAATTCATTTTGAGTATGTATTCATCATTCACAGCAGCTCAAACAGCCTTTAAATTAGTTTGGGCATATGAGGACATAAATTAGGTTAAACTACTGCATGTCCGCCCATAAAATAATCATAAAAAATGACCAACTGATTACCAGCACACAACTACCGATCCCCGACCCGATCCGTTGACACGACGTCGCAGTTACTTACTGGCAACGTCATGCTTGCGCCATGACGAAACTTTGGTCACCAGATTACGTTGCAGTTATGTAACAGTTATGCAATGTTGTTAGCAGGGCTTACAACTCTCTGAAGACTGGTTCACTTCGGAAGCGTCTCGCAGCGATCATTGTCATACCACGGACGCTAAACATTGTGAATTATACATGCAGGCATTCATATGAGGAGTCTAGCAGCAAATTAGCCAATCAGAGAACAAATTTTATTTAAAAACATGAAAAATTTACTGAGGTCTGGACCTCGGTGACCTCATAGCTGGCTACGGGCCTGAACAGGAACAGCACAAACATTTTCTCAATTTATTGAACTCGTGTCCGTCCATTCACCCTTCTTATTCTCTTTTACGTTTTTATTCCTACTCTTTCCTGGCAATATACACATACACACAAGCATTCATACATTCACACATGTGTTTCCATATTTTATAGGGACTTTCCATACACCGACTGATTTTTATAGGCCTACAGTACAAATTCTATATTATATCCCATAACCCGACCCCTAAACACAGCTATGACAAAAAAAGTTTCTACATTTGTATATTACAATAATAATAATAATAAATACATAAATAAAAAAGCTGGGTGTGATTTATGTTTTCCCCTCAATGCATCACATGAAAGTGCTGGCTTCAGCTGTCAACAGGATTTTAATATTTCATTGAAAAACATTTGTTGGTCAACTTACCTGCACTGACGACTTTTAAACATGGCAACAAGAACAAAACAAGCACGAACATTTTCTTAGTTTATCGAACTCGTGTCCTTCCCTTTCACCCTTGTAATTGTCCTTTACTTTCACCTTTGTACTTTATGTTTTTTTTTTTTTTTTTTTTTTTTTTTTTTTTTTTTTGCTGCGTTGCATCACGTGTGCATATCGCCACCTACCGTGTTGTAATGCAGTCACGGTATTAAGATCGATTTCGTATTTTCTCTATTCTTTCCTTGCAGAATATATGTAAACACACACACACACACACACACACACACACACACACACACTAGGGTGACCACCCGTCCCGCGTAGCGCGTGCGCGCACAGCGTTTCAAGCCCAATTCATGCGTCCCACAAATTGAGACTGTGTCACGCATAATCAATGCTTGCTCAAAAAAAGTTGGTCGCTCTATATCCTCGAGCCCCAAACGAACATTACTTGACAGTTCAGCACGCTACTGTTGACAGACTCACCCATCAGTTGAACTGCTGACTAGGTTGTTGTCAACTTTTTCTTTGTTGTCATGACAGCGCAAACACATATCTGGCTTGCGGTGTCATTCCAGCTATATTAGCTGTACAAACAGCTTGTTTTGCTGTTTATTGTTGCAAACTGCTGTATCTTACCATGTTATTTTTAATGTATTGTCTTAATTATGAACGTACTGGTTTGTAGTGCAAACAGTTTTACCGTTTACTGCACTTTGTTCTTCTTGTTATTTCCCTATAACCATGACCATAAGTCTCACACATTCACATACAATTGCTTGGTGGATAGAATTAGATCACTACATAATTCAAAATGTCATTTTGTAGTTCTATAGCCCAGTGCAAAATGCCAGGCCTGCACATAATAGTGCAGGGCTCTCAAGTTTTGAACTGAGTTCAGAGTGAGATTTTGCCCGCGGTCGCGATGTCGGCAGGGGTTTGATGGGGACGGGTGTCTGGTCTCATAAATGACACATATTCTTACAAATAAAATAATATTTATTTAATTCAGCATTTATTTGTGTGTGTGTGTGAGAGAGAGAGAGAGAAAAAATGGTCAGTGCTGTTTATAGTAGGTGAGGCCAGGGGTTGGTGGCTCCCATTTGAATCACTGTGGTTCCAGGCCAGCCATTTTTCACAGTTCCATCAAGTGCTAAACTGTTCCTGGTTTTGGTCTTGTTTAATCCCACCATGGAGAAAACCCTCTCAGCATAGGTATTTGAATGAGCAAGCACTAACACTAATGCAGCTATTTTAGAAATCCTCCCTGCTTATGTCCCTCACACCTTGATGGACACAGGAGTTATCTTGTCTGCAGACTAAGCACCAGTAAAAAGAGCTGGTGGTTCCCATTGTGATGAATGGCGATCGGGTTGACCACTCCTTCTTAAAGGAACACCTACAGGTGGCTGCTCTACATAACCCTCTCTTTTTCCCTGTTTCCAGTGGGTTCTCCACTGTTTCCTCTATGGTCCTCCACAGTCTCTTCCATGCACCCATCCTCTTCTGGCACCCTAACTCCCTCCCCTACTGTATTCTCCACAGCCTCCTCCTCTGACCTAGCCACCTTTTTAGGGAGCTGGGCCCGCATTCATAAAGATTCTAAGAATCCTCTCAGAAAACTCTTAATTTAGCTTAAAAACTTTTACGTAGGAGTCTTAGCTTAAAAGCGATTCGGGACCGATCTGAGAGCAACTCTGAGTAAGGAAAAGACAAAAACGTTTATCTTAGTGAGGAGGCGGGGTTGAACCGGTTGCTATGTATGACACAATCTTTTGAAGACTCTGATTGGCTGGTTGTCCAAGAAGGAAAAAAAAGAGTGATTTTAAGTATAGGGTCTATTCTAATCCTCACTTTAAATTTACATGCGTAATTTTTCCTATTTGACCGTTCTCTCTCTCTCTCTCTCTCTCTCTCACACACACACACACACACACACACACACACACACACACATTATATGTGTGTATATGAATTCTATTTTTTTATTTACCATGCTTTTAATTTCCTATAAGGTATTTGATTGACTTAGAATGATAAAAATTGTTCCACTCTTTCCAATTACAGTGATTGCCGTCCTATGTAAGTGGCGGTTTGAGTGTTGGTTTTAATGTATCAAACATGGAATCAAAGCCAAGAAGAGCGAGAAAGCCAATCTGGACAGAGGAACAGTGTTTACTGTTAGCCCAGTTAGTGGATGAACACAAGGCCATTCTTAAAGGAAAATTCAGACACAGCAAGGGACAAGAAGCAGACATGGGAGCGTATAGGACAAACTATTAACGGTTCATTCCCCCTGCTTGTGTTCACCTATAAGCCTGCTATATTCATAAATGCAGTTTTTAGAGCCTGCAAGGTGGGAATCTCCAGTGGAAACTAAATGAACTGTGACACAATAAGATGTTCTGAAAGTGCTGTAATTGTTTGTGTGATCACTGCTTACAGAAGATTGTGACAGACCCAAATCATCACTATTGCATTGTTGCATGTTCCCAGTTGCCAAATATCGTAGTGATTACTTTAATTTATATATTAAATTATATTATATTAAATTATTATATAATCTATACCGTCTTATTAACTCATTGTCATCCATTGTCTGCAACACATTTCTTCTGCCTCTTCATCTTTCTGCCATTTTCTCCTCTGCTAAAGAAACTCTTAAGCCTCTTAAAAGTCCTCGTCTGTGCTCATAACAAATTTTACCTTAAGACCTCTTTTAAGGGATAAGATGCTTTCTGAATTAATTTTTTCTTTACTAGGATTTTTTTCTTTAATTTTAAAAGTAAACGCCCACATTTCTAAGAATTTTCTTAGAATTTTGTCACTAGGAACTACTTTTTGCATTAAGATTCTTTATGTGTTGCACACGAGCCTGTAAAAATCTTACCCGGATACAGCAATGCTATTTTCTGATTGGCTGATCGGTAGCTATATTTTTTTTATTCGATTAGCAGGTGCGTGTCAGGGCCTTCGGGGAACTCACTTGATTCCTCTACGTTACCTGTTTCACTGTTTAAAAAAATAGCGCCGCAACTTGGTGGGCGTTGTCCTCGTAATGTCTCTGCGTGAGAAATACAAGGTGTGGCGTGTGAGCGTGTGAACGGGTTGAAATGCGTGAGTCTCACGCCCAATGCGTGAGACTTGAGAGCCCTGATAGTGGGACAAAGTGGCACTTTTATAGTTTAAAATTTTGTATTGTTGCTTTACGAACACTCATGTATGTATGTGTGTGTGTGTATATATATATATATGTGTGTATATGTGTATAAGGTGCATCTTGAAGAAATGTGAATATCATGAAAAAAGTTCATTTTTTGTAACTTTTTTTATTAAAAAGTGAAATATTCATATATTCTAAAGATTCATATTTGTTTTTTTGATGATTAGATCTTAATTTAATGAATGTAATTATTTCATTTAAAAGTATAAAAAAGGAGTTAAACAGATATTATTTAATTATTTAAAATGATTTTTAAAGAAACTTTGTCCTGTGGTGTGACAGTACAGGTGTCACAATGGAGGACTTTTTTTTTTTTTTATCACACCAAAGGACGTTTCAGCCTTTTCTGTCAATTAATGACCTTGCAATTCCAAGCTAACCTGTCATTAGTGGCAAGCAAGACACATTTGCAAAATTTTCTAGGATTATGTAGCTTAACATGCACTTTTTAATAAATAAAAAAAAAATATATATAATTTAGGGGTGTCATATTAATGCACAACAAAGCATAAACAATTTGTAGTGGTTACGAAAAAGTTCAAAGGACATGGTGTCACACCAGAGGACATGGTACAAAAATGTAAAAAAAATCTAATAACATTGCAGCTTCATAACAGCCAGAGATGTATAAAGTACTAGAGACCCATACTTGAGTAAAAGTACAAGTGCTCTATCAAAAAAGTGACTTGAGTAGAAGTTGAAGTGCTCTTTAAGCACCACACTTAAGTAGAAGTACTAAAGTATTCAACATTTTTTGTACTTAAGTATTGCAAGTAGTCTATTTTAAAATTTACTACTCAAGTACTGAAAGTAAAAGTAGAAGTATTGTGTTATGTAGCTATTAAAGAAAGTAGTCAAAAGTTTGAACATATTGTTTTTACTATTTCAAATGATTAACCTAAAGGACAATCACAATTCCTTTGACTGTAACTTCTTGTAAACAAACAAACAAAAAAAAAAAACGGTTACTAGGGTTAGTTAGCCCAAATTGCAAAATGATGTCATTAATAACTTACCCTTATGTTGTTTCAAACCTGTAAGACATCAGAGGGTCAGTTAGAATTTTTTGAAGCATCGAAAATACATTTTGGTCCAAAAATAGCAAAAACTACGACTTTATTCAGCATTGTCTTCTCTTCCGTGTCTGTTGTAAGACAGTTAAAAACAAAGCAGTTTGTGATATCTGGTTCGCGAACGAATCATTCGATGTAACCGGATCTTTTTGAAACAGTCCACCAAATCGAATTGAATCGTTTTAAACAGTTCGCGTCTCCAATACGCATTAATCCACAGATGAATTAAGCTGTTAACTTGTTTAATGTGTCTGACACTCGCTCTGAGTTAAAACAAACCAATATCCCGGAGTAATGCATGCACTCAAACAGTACACTGACTGAACTGCTGTGAAGAGAGAACTGAAGATGAACACCGAGCCGAGCCAGATAATGACTCGTTCACGAGTCAAGAACCGTTTCTGTCAGACGCGTCCGATTTGTGAACCGAGGAGCTGATGATACTGCGCATGTGTGATTTAGCGTGAAGCAAACCGACACACAGAGCGTCTGAACCGAACTGATTCTTTTGGTGATTGAATCTGAACTGATTCTGTGTTAATGTTATGAGCCCAGGTGCAGTCAACGCCAATGACGCCATTGCATCGAGCGCAAAAGAATCGGTGAACTGTTTTCTTCAACTGGTTTATTGAATCGAACTGTCAGAAAGATCTAACGTTACTGGTCATCCGAGAACCGATGCAACCGGTTCTTGACTCGTGAACGAGTCATTATCTGGCTCGGCTTGGTGTTCATCTCTCTCTTCACAGCAGTGCGAGGAGGACAGTGATGCACGCGTACAGGAGTGATTGACAGTTTGCGGTACTTTGTACAAAAAATACTCCGCTACACAATTATATATATATATATATATATATATATATATATATATATATATATATATATATATATATATATATATATATATATATATATATATATATATATATAATATATATATATATATATGCTATAATAGAGTACCGGCACCTCTTTTGGGCCACTTAAAGCACTGAGTTTAAGAATAAATTTTTCATAAAGTACATAAAATAAAATAGGCCTACAAGAAAACATTTTCATCCATCCCGCAAATCTTGTAAGTCAGTGTATTTTATTGTTATTATTATTATAATTGGTAGCCTAATATTTTTATATTCGTTGAAATGTTTACTCATGGTTCATTGTTAATTTAGAATTTGGCCTTTGAATTTAATGCATTAATCAATTGTTATCTTAGTGCCATTAGTGATATGCTTACAAGAAAGCTGCAAATTCCAGAAAAACGCGGATTATTTTTGTGATTGTTGCGGCAAAAATCCTTGATTTTGCGGCAGGTTTTCTTAAAAAATGCGATGGAATATGCGGGATATGTTTGCAATCTTATGCGATGAAATTGCGGGAACTTGCAAAAACTGCGGTTTGATGAAAAAGAGAAAAAAAGGTGACCCCCCCCCCCAACACCCTGTTCTCACTAGGCTACTACCTTACTGTAATGAGTCATTTCTTATGACTTCCTATGATAAGCAAGCATACTAAATCACATAATATTAAGTTCTCATTCTGTTTTATTTCAGACCTTAATTAACACATGGCTCAAACTTACAAAACATTGAGTCAAACAAGTTCTCCAGCTTTACAAAAGGAATATTCAAAAACTTCTGTAAAAATGAATACAAATAAAATATACACACAAATATACAAATGCTGTTTTACAGGAATTGCAAAGTGCAATCTCTTACTGCAATGTAAACTATTTTACATACTAACTGTAAGGTTTTGGTACTATTTTGTAACAAAAAAATGTGAAAATGAAAACTAACTGTGTAGCCTCTAACGCTAGCCTATAATTCGTCATCCTCATCCCTCTCTCAAAATAATTTGCCCCCACTGTCATGTAACACACCGGGTAACTGCTTTGCGCGGTCTTTTGCGCTTATTTTTGTTGGCAGATGAGAATGATTTGCGTCCTTCACCCTGGTTTCACCTTGGGGTTCGCAGATGATGTTCACGTCATGCAATTAAGTCAATTCATAAGGTTCCCATTGGGAAATAATGGCGATTTACTTGTGGGAAGTAATGCAACATTTTTCAACTTTCTGCTCAGATATATGTGACTTTTTTGCTACGAAAATTATTGTTATTATGAAATCATGCTACCTCCGCATATTTTGCTTCCTGAAATCGGCAATTTTTGCGGCAAAAGTGCGGCGTTTTTGAAAAAATGCGACCCCCGCATAAATATGTGGCCCTTGGCTGATTATGCATTAAATCACGCGATCGCATAATCGCATTTTTCTGGAGGGACTGACAAGTGCACTTCTAAATAACATTGTAAGTTCATTGATTAGTTATACTGCAGTGTCATTTTAATTTTACTCGTCATATTTCGTCAACGTTCAACTTTGTCCTTTACACGATCGGCAGCTGGCCATTTTCTGCCTTATTGCAACTCTCTGTTCTGGACTTGCACAATGTAATTTATGTGATAATTTGAAGTCTGTCAACGCCAATGGCGCCCCTGTGTTTTCTAGAGGAGACTGTGGAGCAGAAAGAGGAAGCCGCACAGCCCTCTGCCCCGTCTGCTGCCAACAACCCCTCCAGCCGGAGGAACCCACCTGGAGGCAAATCCAGTCTGATCCTGGGCTGAAACGGCCTTCAATCAACTTTCTTTGCTCTTTCTGTCTTTTTTCCGTTATTTTTTCTTTCCTCCTTTTTTTAAAGGAAATCCCCTTCCTTCACTCTTCTCGTGAGCCATGGAAATTTGTTGTCCTACACCTACACTTCGGCCCGAACCCAGAGTAGCTACTCCCCCAAAAAGCTAAAGAGCAGAGGACAGCCGCCGAACTAAAAGACCCCCCCAAATGAGTGCCGCGTTTGGCGAGCTGGCGTCTCTAGAAAGGGTCTAAATGTTTGGCCAGTGGGCCCGTGATGGCGGCTCACTGTACCTGGACTGACAGGCCCTGCCGGCTTGCAACAGGGATCGATCAGGCTATATTATTTTTATTTTCTCCGCTGTGAGACCAATGCTTGCTGGACAGAAAGAGAAATCAGGAAAGGGGAAAATGAGAGCTTGACCGGGAGATTTTCTCACACTGCGTCCGCTTTGAGACCTAATGCTCGCTGGACGGAAGAGAAAACATAAATGCTCTACCGGAAAGTTCTCGCTGCGTCCGCTGTGAGACCGAATGCTCGCTGGACAGAAAGAGAAACCAGGAAAGGGGAAAATGAGAGCTTGACCGGGAGATTTTCTCACACTGCGTCCGCTTTTGAGACCTAATGCTCGCTGGACGGAAGAGAAAATGTAAGTGCTCTACTGGGAAAGTTCTCTCTGTGCCCGCTGTGAATGCTAGCTGGACAGAAAGAGAAAACAGGAAAGAGGAAAGTGAGAGCTTGACCTGGAGATTTTCTCACACTGCGTCTGCTGTGAGGCCCAATGCTCACTGGACGAAAGAGAAAACGTGAGAGGGGTGGTTTTTTTTTTCCTCATTCAATAAGGGTTTGGTGAGCTTTTTTAATGTGGAATCGGTTGGTCCTGATATAGCTATGGAAAGCATCTGAGGAACATCTCCCAAGGGCTTATATCTGCTGTTGGGAGAGGCCTTTTTGGGCTGCTGAAGTTGCTGCCCAAATACGGAATGAGTGAAAAAGTAAAAATCTTTACTGGAATGCCTGACTGTTGGATAACGGCTTTGAGGTGTTTCTGGAACCAAAAACGTGTCACGGGTTTTTTGGATTCATCTATAAATAGGGGTTCCAGAGGAGATTTGGCCTGAGAGCTTCTCCATTGCGAATATGCCAGAACTGACTGGTATGGTTGGATTGGCGATGAGAGATTAAAATGTATATGAAATGGCCTTTTTTGGTTTGTTCGGTTTTACTTTGTTTAATCAAATATGAAATTGATTCACCATCTATTACTGATAAGTCTGAGATGGTGGGTTGGATTTTTGGGTCGAAGTTGGAAGTGATGGCGAGTTCCGAACATCTGAGAAAACAAAAAAAAGGCTAGGATAAACATAGCATCGAGTGTGCGAGCGGTACTGATGGGCTGGTAGCCTGTGCGGAAGGCGCGAATGCATTTGTTGAGAATGTCTAACGTTATGGGTTTTCTCGCGTCGGGACGGGTGGGCTGTGATCTTTGAATCCCTTTGATCAGGAGGGAGGTTTGTGAGTTGTTTATCTCGGGGGAAGGATGCCCTACATCAATTTATGGAAAAACTGGATGCCGCTCAAGTAACCTTTGATGGACCCGACTTGGAGGCCCTTAATGCTATTAAGGTAGGAAATAAAAGAGGTGACTGAAAGAAGAGAGAAATCAGGGAAAGGAATGTTATAAGAGACATGGAATGTTTTGAAACATCTCCAAGCCATCACGTAGGATTAGAGGGTTCTGGGAGGAACTGCTTTGAGGATAGTGTCGAGTGATGTGTCAAGCAGGGTTTTTAACGGGTGGGTTACGGGAATATTAGTTCTGAATAGCGAGGTACTGGAGTTGGGAATTGATCCGCCTCTGGAGCCAGCGTCCTGAATTTCTGAAACAGAAAATGAGACAGGGAGTCAGCGATTTGGTTTTCTGACCCAGGGATGTGTTTAGCAATTATGATAAATTGGTCGCAAGCTGAAATCCAGGTGAGACGCCTTAACAGTGGCATCAGAGCCGGTGAATGGGAACGGCCTTTGTTAATGCAATGCACTGTTGTGCCGTTGTCACAATGCACTAAAATGCTACTAGCAGCCCATTCTTTCCCCCTTTTTAAATCCGCACCTGATAGGATCTGTGCGCGGATACTTTGGGATACTGGTGGTGGTTCCATGATGACTGCGTTGGACGGAACAGGCATCGGAGTTGCTGTGAAGAGAGAATAGGGTGATTTAGTTTGTATGAGAGAGCTAGGAAGGGTATTATCCGGGGATACGAATGTCGGTGGCGGCCTCATGCTTAGGTGACCCGCTGTGGTTTGAAAAGGAAAGTTAGTTGGAGGGTATGACAAAAAGGGGGATTATAAATTGAAGTGTGGGCTTGAACTGCAAGCGGAGGCGGGCCTGCGCTTGTTTGAGCTACTGGAGCCGCAGGCCACTGGAAGTGGGCGGGGTTATAACCTTGTGGGTAGAATTGTTGGTATCCTTGGGTCTGTGCTGCTAGCAGTGATGGTCTCGCGCTAGTGTCTCCAACGGGGGCTGTAGGCCACTGAAAAGAAAAAGGGTTATGTACAGCAGGAGTATGAAACTGAGTGGCTGTGGGGAAGTTGCTGGGCCCGGCTGCATGCGGCACTGCGGCAGCAGAAACCGTGGTGGCGGGCTGGGCCTCATCGAGAGGTGGGTGTGAACCTGCCATGGCGGAATCTGGGGCGCGGCCTAGGCTCACTGAAGACCTGTTCCTGCGGCTCGATGGGCGAAGCGAGCCGGATCCTGTGCGGGAACACGACGGTGGTAGCTGGACAGGCGAATTTTGGGCCCTGCTGGCTTTGCTCTGCCTGTGGGTCGTTTTTGGAGTTGACTGTAGGGAAACGTACAGATCATACAGCTCCGCTTTGTTAATTTTTTGCGAAGCCTGTATGTCTGAGTTGCCCAGCGCTTCCCTCAATCCAGCTACGGTCCATTTCCCAATAGGTGGGATCGTCGGGACGGGCGAGCGGTGGGAGGAGGCCGGGGAAGAAGGTGGAAGCCTTGCCGGGGGACATAATTTATGTAAGAGGTCCGTTTCAGCCGCTCCTGCAGGAATAATGTCATGAGAGATTCAGATCGACTTTTAATCTGCCCTGGAGTAAATCATTAAAGGAATAAGGAAAAAAAAAAAAAAAAAAAAGATTTGTTGCGCAAAATTGCAAAAAGAAATGATTTTCACTGTGTTTGTGTTTGATCGAAGGGCAATTTGCCAAATCAAATTTTAGTCCATAACCATTCGTGTAACCAATTTTGTACTTTTTCATCAGTTGTTACTTGGAAAAGAAAGTACAGAAAGTCTTGGCATGCTTTAAAAACAAACCTAAGATTGAGAGCTGTTTCCACATTAGACAATGCTGAAAGATCTACTAAAGTTCACACTAACTCTCAAATGCAACTGGCTTTTCCACACAATTTGACACAATGCATGCAGGAATGTATTTCAGTTCATGCACATTTTCTCAATGAAAAAGTGACATGACATACAGCCAAGTATGGTGACCCATACTCAGAATTTGCGCTCTGCATTTAACCCATCCACAGTGCACACACACACACACACACACACAGAGCAGTATACAGCCATTTATGCTGCGGTTGGGGAGCAGTTGGGGGTTCAGATCCTTGCTCAAGGGCTCCTCGGTCATGGTATTGCCAGCCCAAGACTCAAACCCACAACCTTAGGATTAGGAGTCAAACTCTCTAACCACTAGGCCACAACTTCCCATCATGCTATAGCAGGAGAGAAAGTGATGGTGAACCATTAACAAACACAACATCATGACAAAAACCCTCCATTATTCTAACTTGTGTAGACAACAACCAATAACATTAAAGCCAGTAACAAAAAAAAAAAAAAAAAAAAAAATTATAATATAAATAGTACTGAAATTAGTGTATGGGAGAAAGAGAAATAAGCTAATATGAAAGTGAATAAGAAACTGCTGTATACATTGATAGCTTGCCATCCACTTTATTTTTCAACGAGGAAAAAAGCCTATGGGTGAGACTTCCAGTTCGTTAGCCGCTGAAAGGAAATAGGAAAATAGGAAATGGTAACTGTTCGCACTACAAACCAGTGTGTCCATTATTAAGATAATAGATTAAAATAATATGGTAAAACACACCAATTTGCTAAATCAAACTGCAAAAAGAGCAGTTTTATACAGCTAAAAATAGCTGGAAGCAGATGAGACCAGGGGGCTGTAGAAACACATGAACACTTGTTTTTCAATAGTTTTATTCACTTACAAATGCTGCAGTACAATGGATGGTCCAGATAAATGGATTTCTGATAGTTGATGAATGACCATCTTCTTCCAATGAGACTGAAACATCAGCAAGGAGGCGCTGGGTGATGATTTGAGTTGGAGTATTGGGAAATGAGAAGAAAGGCAATTTTAGGGTGTCATAATGACTTCTGCAAGATATGTGGAGTTCATAACTGACCATTGTCTGCTGTGGTATAAAATGTAGAGTAGTACTCTCAGAAATAATAGGATTTTCATGCAGGATAACACACTATCCCATGCTACAGAAATACAATCCTGCTAAACAGTTTGTAAATGTGTTTCTACAGCCACTGTGCAGGTTTTTCTTTGTGATCTTTGGTTAGCAGTGACTGAAACACATCTTTAACACAACTGTCAGTCTGCATGGAGAGGATCTGGAGACTCCAGTAGCTTCACACAGAAACTTTGCTTAATTAATCTTCATCTTACCAAGATCTTCTGTCACTCACAAATCTTTTGACAGTTCAATAATCTATTTGCTTTTCGTGAAATACTGTTTGTTTTGATGCCTTTTGCCAGACATTGCATTGTTTCATACTTTTCAACTTCAGAAAGATCTTTCTTCCTCACCATATTTCATGAGAACTGTGACTTGCTTAATAATGTGGAACAATCTCTTTAAGTAGGTTTCCATTTACCATTGCAAACTATTGAACAAACATGTCTGAGATTGATAACAGTAATCTAAAAAAAAAAAACAGTATATGTCAATAAATATAAAATTCTATAAATCTGACATAAGAATTTTGGGTGAACTATCCCTTTAAGCCTGCATGTTTAGCAGTTTGTTATTAAATTAAGGCTATTATGTGTTTCAATGTGTGTTTTTAGTGATTGATAGACACCAGTTAACAATTTTCTTAAAATCAGTATAAAATATATTAACTAGTTCCACTGCGATTTTTAAATTTTCAAATAGTACGATTCAGCATCAATAAAAACTTACAAAAATGTATAGTTTGTGCCTGTAAACATTATGTACAAATACCTACATATTAACAATGAGACCAGGCAGTAATGTTGTAATAAATATGAAGGTTTAACTTTAGTGTATATGTGCTCACTGATATGGCAGGGTGATTAGTTAACAAAAAACTTTTGACATTATGTTAAAGTTTATTGGTAATTTTTATAACAAACTATGCAGTTGAATGAAAAGTTCACTAATCATGTTGATTGCTTGAATAAGTGGATACATTATTAAACCAAAGTTATGACGAGAAAACAACACTAAGTTAACAAATAAACTTTAATTCTAAGAACAAAATAGTAGTTGAAACAACAAAATCAACTTAAAATCTTAGTTTCAATTAATAATTTTTTTTAAGGCAACCAGGAAACAACTTCTTTTTTGTTTCTTTTAGTTTTTACCAACACACACACACACACACACACACACACACACACACACACACACACACACACACACACACACATATATTGTTATGCATTTATAGAATACATAAATAAATTATAAATATAAATAAATAAAATTATGTTCTTTAACAATATTATGATTTCAGGTCACACAAGCTTATTTTTACATTCTGCATATTATCTGTGGTTGTTGCATATCTATATTACTTTCATTTATAATTTTACTCTAATATCGCTTGGTCATTAAATCCACCAAGTGTAATGCACCAATCAAATGCTGTTTTATATGTATTGTCTTGAATTGCTTCACTTTTCATCAGAGGCAGAAGCTGAAATCAAAAGGAAAAAAATGTTTGTTTAATTTCTAGAAGGTTTCTTGAGTTAAAATGTGCATCTGTTTAAAGTTTGAAATTTAAATAAACCTAATCTAAAATCTAAATGTTGCTAAATACATATTACTTTTAAATATTTAATTGTAAATTCATCATAAAAAGGTGTACTCACATGAAGCAAGTGAATAATCACTCTGTGTTGTCTCAGATCCTTTTCCTGAATAAGAATGACATAGTTTAATGATAAGAGTAACACTACAGAAATATCGGTAACACTTTAGATTACAACCAGCCTAACTTTTTTGTAACTAATGTGTACTAGTTGGGAACCATCAGGGTTTAACTTTTTGTAAAAATTATATTTACAATTTGTAAATAAATGTTTTTAAATTATAGTATTTTATATATATATAATTTTATTTCAGCTATTCATAATTTGACAAACATCATCTAAATAAAATAAATACAATTTCTCTTAAAAAAAAAAAACAACCTCTCCAAATCTGCCTGTTCAGTGAATAAGCTAATGAACACTGCCCATTTTCTCCATAAGGTACATTATATGAATGTTTCCACCAAGTGTTTGCAGCTCTGTGATTGGTGGTCCAGCTATGAGGGCCAAGCAATAGTAAATCAATGGGGGAGTAATTTTGAATGACAGAAAAATTGACCAATCATATCTTTTCTCTAAATAGGCGGGGGCCTTGTTATCACTATAAGACAACTTCAACCCACTGTGGGATCTGTATTGGAAAAAAGATATCTGCTAATAAACTAGCTGTTATTCATGTCATAATGGAAGCCACAAATAACGGAAGTGAGGACATTTACTAGGCCGCTGTGCCAATTATATTTTCTATAAGCAGTACTTATAAAATGTTGTAAAATGTTGTAATTTGCTGCTAGCACTGCCATATAACGTTACATTTGCTGGTTTTGTGTGGTAGGAGAGATTGAGTGTCTGTTTATTTTTTGTGAAGATGCATTTCTAATGAGGATTTGCAGTTGGCTTAAATTTAGCGTTTTTATTTTGGTAATATCAGTCACTCTCGCTGTACGGTACGAGAAGCACAGTGCCCTGGTGCAATACGTTGGCTATCAGACACAATCGGTTCAGAACAGCAGTCCAAAACATTTAAACTAATAATTGAAAACGGTCAAAACATAACTTCAAGAATGAGCAAGTGGTGTCAATGAGTTTAAAGTTCGGGGATAGAAAAAACAGTAAACGGGATGGGAAATTGCGAACAACCACGTATTTCCATATGAGCCTGGTACGGCGCGGCACGATTACAAACCGTTCTCGGACCAGAATTCTTGGCATGGTTAAACTACTTAACTATTCCCCTGCGTGCTGATCCGAGCCAGTCAGCACGGACACGGTTTCATTTCCACTGTGGAGCTGATGACGGAGCTCTTTGGAATTCAATAGAAATCCGTCAGATGTTGCCTTGGTAACACAAGTGCAATATAAACAGCAATATGGATGATGATCAGATATTTCTGTTTTTGGGACTCCTTTTTATCTGATATTTACTTTGTTCAATAACAGAAATAAGGACAACTCTTGATGTGAAAAATTAAACAGAAGGTGATGACGGGTATAATATCAAGGATGCACTGTTTTCTTTCAAATCACTAAATACACTTAAAAATATATCCTTGTGGCGTGGCTGACACAGAAGAGTGTAAGCTGCCTGCATTCAGCTCATATTCTCCAAAATGGCGCTACAGTTATGTGGACAGACATAGAGGAGACAAATTGTAGAATAAAGCCACGATTCTTTGCATACAAAATGTATTTTCGTCGCTTCATAACATTACGGTTGAACCACTGATGGCAGATGGAAAATATGATGATGTCGTTCATACTTTTCTGGACCTTGACACTGTTATTTACTTGGCAGAACTGAACTGGTCAAAATGGTGTTTGAGGACGTGGATCAAAACGGTTAAATCAATCACGGTATAATCCTGTCAGTTCACTATAATACACAGTTTGATTTGGACTTTCAGTGTTTATTACTGTGTGTTTATTGGCGTGATGGTTTGGCCATAATAGTTTATCTTCATCAGTCGGTGAAAAACATGAACAAATCAAACTAAATCTTGAATTTATTCTTAAATAAACGTTTCAAAAGATTTTGGTTTAACTGTGAAATCTGTGTAAGTATGGAGCTCCTTTGTTTTTTTTCTGAAGTGGTGTAATACATTTTTATCTTTTATTATCTTATCTTTTATTAACTGTTGCCTGTGTTGTGTTGTCATATTGTGTTTTTTTTATTTATTTAAAAACCCATTTTGGGTTCATTTAACCAAGCAGTATTCCTATAGTAAATTTCAAACAATATTGTAATTAAATAAAATAGTCAGCATGTTTACTGATATATTACCTGATATATAATGTATGTATGACATACTGTATAAACAATTATTCCACAGCAATTTGTTGTAGCCAATTACCCTGTAACTACGTGGAACAAGGAAGTAACAACAAGCGCCGCTTTAATTTACAGCCAGCAAATGTTGTAACTACATGGGACAAGGGAGGAACAAGTTGGACTTAAACACAGAACTAGTGTATACTTGCACAGTAATTACAGAGAAAACTATTGCACTAGTTTTAATGTAATTATTTTATCACCAAATTAAACCCTCTCCTTTTTTTTTTTTTTGCTATAAAAACATCACAGTATACATCCACATCCACTGCAAACAGCTGAAAAGTAGGAAGCTTGTTTTAAACTGCACTGAACCTTGATGGTAATCATGCAAAGTTATTTGGTGATAGAGGTGTTGGGAAGTAGCTGGTGTGACTCCGCTGAGATTGACGAAAATCCTTTCATAAAGTAAGTAGGATCATAGCAGAAACTCATTAACTCATTTTACTAGCTGTCCAGTTTTGTTGTTCAGTAATAAGAAACAGAATGGTTAAAAAATAAAATAATAAAATAAATTATAAAATTATAAAATATAAAATAAAATAAAAAAATATATAAATTAATATAATAAAATACCCCTATACAATTATAAAAAGTAGATTGTCTTTTTCTTAATCAATCCCAAACGTAAGTTTAGGCCATACATACCATGTAATATTAGATAAAGTGCCCCTTAAGTGTCAAAATACTTGGGCCCGGTTCCCCAAAACGTTCTTATCGCTAAGTAGTTCTTAACCTATTCCTTAACCTCTCTCTTAACCTTATGGCACGATTCCCGACACGTTCGTATGCTAAGTATAAGTATATATCTTCTGTAAGTCATACTTTCGTAAGGTTGGTCTGGACCATTCGTAAGCTCTCTCTTAGCGTTGTTTGAGCTCAGGACGCTACTGTAAAGCAGTCTTTAGAAACCAGCGCAGTACAAGTCAAACTATGGTATGTTGACAATGTTGCGGCTCAACAATGATTTTATGTTATTTTTTAAGACTCATAATAAATTATGTTCGCAATGGATACAGGCCTATTTATGAAGTTGACTTTATTTGGTCTCAGAACTAATATGGTGGCAACTAGCCTAGGCTTTTTCGTAATGTAATTAAAGCTAATTGTCAATAAAGTTTTTGATAATTAAAATCTGGCAAACAATTTGGCTCTAAATGGCTAATATCTATAAATGGGTAATCATGGTTGTGTCCAGTAAGCGACCATAGCAGCGATCCAACGTGTCCTTGTATTGAATCAAAGACGGAGCCGGACGCGGAGCCATTTAGTCCATGTCAATTTTTGTATTCGGCAAAACTTATGCCCTTCTGACATTTTGCCTGACTTGGCTTTATATAAAAAAAAAAAATCCGCCTCCCAAGACAACTCATTATGGAGCTGCTGGACCTTCTCAGACCTGCGCTTGCCAGGCTAACGCGGCGGAATTTTGCTTTAAGCCCTGAAGCCCAGCACTACTTTTTTTTTTTTTTTTTTTTTGCTACAGAGAGATTCATCAAGGTCGTGGGAGAGGGCTACGGCCTAATCAAGATCTCGGTGTGGAGGTGCGTCCACACTGTCACCAATGCCCTTCTGCGCCATGCCGGGGATTACATCCTGGTGATCCATCAGTGATTGATCAGGTGTAGGCTACTCATCGCGAAAGGGAGACGCGGCCATAAACGTGCAGGTTATAGTGGACCACAGGGTTGTGATCTCCGACCTGGTGGCAATGTCCAGCAAAACTTCAACTTCCTCTGACGAGAGGCTTGGTGCTCTTTTTTACGTTGTTTCCCCATCATATTCTGTATCTAACTCTCTGTTCATTGTAGATAGGTTGCTTTTTATTTAAAACATAAACCAATTGCAATCAATACCGCATTAAACAGAAGTAACTGCAGCTGCTTGCCAATCAATTCAGATTGTAAAGTACCGTACCATTAATTTAAAAGTGTATTACATAATTTTTATAAGTCGTTAAACCCATGTCAAGAAGCGGCACAACGGGATAAGGAGGTGGATGATTAGCGAGGGATACCTGGTTCGTCTACCCGTCACAACATATCGTATGACCATTTGATAATTAAATTTATAGTCTATATTCAACTGATAACTTAACATATGTTAAAATAAATATTACTATAATAATTTGAGGAATGTTTCATTTGCATAGAACGTATTGTCTTTCTTAACGATGTAATGCACCTTCACGTGAAGTAGAAAATTGATTCATGAGCAATCGATGCCAACTACTTCAGCACCTTCACTCGGGACAGTGCTCTTGTAACGTCCGACGTAAGAGGCAGCGTGCTAAGAAGCTTCCTAAGGGACACTTCGGGGAACACACTTAGGAACATAAACAACTTTAGTAAGATATATCTTTCAAGGTCTTCTTAGCACTCTAAGAGTGAGCGTTATCGGGAAGCCAGGCCTTGATTTGTAATTTTACAGGTTGTTACCCCTTTATTCCCCAAATGTAATATTGGTCCCCATACCTAAATGTACATTCTTTATAGGTACACTATAATTGCAGAAATGTACACCGTAAATGCAGTATACTAACGTAGTTCTTTGCGGGTTGTAAGCGTTACCGAAATATCAAACTGCATATGGTGAACTTGCATATGGTGAAGGTTTATTTCCAAAGGAACAGATGTTGGGTTTCTTTTTTTTCTTTGAAAATTAGATGCAAAAAAATAAATAAATAAATAAATAAATAAAATAAAAAACATTTACCAGCAGCTCGTCTCTTCTTGACGAAACCAGCCCCACACATGAACACCAGCAGCAGCAGCACACTGATCACGACAGGCAGACTGAAGGATCCTGGGTCAGATTCATCCACATCTGAAAAGTTTTGAGATGAGTGACATTTGAGAATAAACTATTGAATCAAACAGGTAAATCTGTTTTCATGTTATTTATTTTTTTACTAAATTTAACATTTGTTGTCCCTGCACTCAAAATATTTGTACCAGATGTAATGTCCAGTTTGTTGTCCAGATTGAGGTGCTTCATTGTGCAGTTGTATTTATGTTCTTGACGTAGCTTTTCTTTACTGATCACCAAACTCTTCCTCATCTGGTAAGTTCCATCTCCGTTGGACATAATCTGTCCTCCTGTGATCTGATCATCATCCACAGGCTGACCATCTCTGAACAGGGTCAGGTTAATGTGACGGGGATAAAAACCAGTGGCCAGACAGCTGATCTGAAGCCCTTGAGAGTCTGGGAGCATCTTCTTCATGAGTCTGACTCTGGGTTTCACTACAAAGAAGATTGAGAAGTGTTACTGCTGGTAAACTGTTGTGTTCATTGCATCGGTCATTCATTTATGATAATCATGATTCATAAAGCATTCAAAAGCATTTGATGCTTTCTGTCAGCACAGCTGTCTGGTCCATATTTGTTGATTTTTTTTTATTTTTTTAATTATGAATAGGTTAATCAGGGTGACTCACTTACCTTTTCTCATCACATTGTTCTTTTCCATGTTCAGATACCTCCGCAAGGTTTTAATGCAAATAGGATGATAAACATTTTGATGCAGGAACTTTATACGAAGCTGTGCTGCTTGGTCCCATGTTTTCCATAACAGTTTATTCTGGATTTCCTTTTTTTCAATGTCAAAAGTCAACTCCCCAACGTTCTGTCCATCAAACGCATCCCAGTAATAAAGTGGACCAGGTTTATCATTGTTCAACAATTCACATCCAGCAAATCTCTGAGTAACATGTACACCTGTAGAAGAATGGATGAATGAAACATGTAGCTGTTACCACTTCTCTGTCAAAAGGTTTATATGCTGTGTGCATAAACAAACAAGAGTTACATTTGTTATGAAATGTATTGTGTGGCTTTATCAGTTTGTTGCTTGGACTAACCTGAGTGATTTAAGTGATCATTATAATGGAATTCCAAATATTTCAGTTCGTTATATTGAACACGAAATACAGTTTCAGCATCGCTTTGCTCTTCATCATAGTATTTTGATTCATTGTGAGAGCGATAGACAAGTTTCCATGTGTTTGAGTCATAATATGCTATTTGCACATCATCCAACATCAGCACAGCACTGAACTCAGGAAATGGTGTTTGTCCAGCTATATATGTCAAAAAAATAATTAGTGAGTGAGAATCTGTGGATACACAAGGACAAACAAATAATGTTAGTGTGGCCTGAATTTATACCACTACATATACAACTATACATTCAAGAAACAGAGTTGTCCTATAGAAATAGAATAAATTATAATTTTGCTTTATCAGACGTTTGAATAATTGAGATTTGATTCACTGATTAATTTCCTCTTATCACACTGCTGTCATGTTGACAGACTTTTGGTTGCATTTCTTTCAGTTTCTGTTCTCTTGTGGTCAGTTGCTTGAAACAAAACAATTTAATTAATTTTTTAAATTTTTTTTTATTATTATTTTTAATTAATATACTGTTTCCATAGTTTCCCTTTGATTTACAGCTGTCTCTCATTCATTAGCCTCATTATACTGTATATACTCCCAGGTCTGTTTAGTTCTGTGGATGATATCACCAGTCCCACTCCTGATCCAGAGCTCAGCCAGCCATCAGCCTGCTGCAGGGAGTGAACGCCAGAGTCCACTGCAGATGGAGAGCATAATCCCACTGTGACACACAAGCCAGTGGTAAAAGAAACAACTGTGACTAGCATCACCCCGGGGCCAGAGCCCGACATTACGTCTGACCAGGTGTGTGAGCCAGCAAAGATGAGTGGAGATCAAGGGAATGGATTGAAACCCTGTCCACACTCCCAACAATAAGGGTGAGCTGCTGCTACATCATGTGGTGCGGATCTCCTCGGACTTCCAGTCCCCAGCTCCCTCTTGGTATGAGGATCCCCCATCTCCACCTCCAGACTCAGACTCCAGACCAGAGCACTGGCCTCCTTCCCTCTGGATCCACCATTGTCCTTGGTAGCTCCTGGTCCCCTTTGGTCTTCTGGTTCCCCATCTCCTTGTCGCCGTGACTCATCTCTGTGTCCTCGTGTATCGTATAGCACTGTACATGACAATGTACTCATGACATAACTCTATGTGTCAATCTGCTTCATGCTGAATCACACATGCGCAGTATCATCAGCTCCTCGGTTCTCAAATCGGACGCGTCTGACAGAAACGGTTCTTGACTCAAGAACGAGTCAATCTTTTGTTCATTCATTCTGGCTTGGCTCGGTGTTCATCTTCAGTTCTCACTTCACAGCAGTTCAGTCAGTGTACTGTTTGAGTAAATGAATTACTCCGGGATATTTGTTTGTTTTAACTCAGAGGGAGTGTCAGCCACATTAAAAAAGTTAACAGCTTAAGTCATTTGCGGATTAATGCGTATTGGAGACGAGAACCGTTTTAAACGATTCAGTTCGATTTGGTGAAGTGGTTAAAGAAGATCCGGTTACATGGAATGATTCGTCCATGAACCGGATATGACAAACTGCTTTGTTTTTAACTCTCTCACAACAAACTCGAAAGAGAAGACAATGATGAATAAAGTCGTAGTTTTTGCTATTTTAGGACCAAAATGTATTTTCGATGCTTCAAAAAATTCTAACTGACCCTCTGATGTCACATGGACTACTTTGATGATGTTTTTCTTACCTTTCTGGACATGGACAGTATACTGTACACACAGTTTCAATGGAGGGACTGAGAGCTCTCAGACTAAATCTAAAATATCTTAAACTCTGTTCCCAAGATAAACGGAAGTCCCACAGGTTTGGAACGACATGGTTGAACTAACCCTTTAAGGACACTGACAGCAGCTAGTAAATTAGGGGTGGTCACTTTAAGAGACAATACATTCAGAATAATGATACATATCTGATTTCTTTCTCAACTGTTTACTTTAACTTTAAAAGACATAACCGACCATTTTTAAGAGGATACTCCCAAAAAGAAAATAGTTTTTGTATGTATGCGTCATTTAAAGAGCAAGGAGAGACCAATGTCAATTTGGTGTTTAATGGCTGTAAGACACAGATCTCTGTGTGCATGCTGTGTGCACAAAACTGTGCGGATGCTGAACTAAGCCTTTCATGTATTTTTGTGTTTATATGTTAAAATTTTTTCGATTGTCCCGCTCTCTTATAATGCTGGATCGTACCAGCAGCAGGCATTCAACCAGCCCGGGCCGTGCCCCAGTTCTCACCACAGCAAGCCTCTCTCGCTTTTTAGGCCGTGGCACAGTTCGATGCTGCCTCCACTAGCGGCAAAGACCGTGCGCTGTAGTGATGTGTCGGTCGTGAAAGAATCTTTTTTTTTTTTACGAATCTTTTAGGCGAACGAATCGTTCTCGATTTACTCTCATTAATGAAGAGTTTTCCAGAGTTGTCATCCACACTGAGCGAGTTTCATATGAGTCTGAAAGAGATCTAGAGCTCTCATTCGTGAACGAAAGGACTGAACTGGTACACATGTCGAGTTGAATAAACGGATACATGTCGTTCGTAAATTTCATGAACTGGTACATATCTTATCTCGTTCGTAAACAAAATTGATGAGAGTAAACCGGGTCAGTTAGCCATTTAGCATGTCAATCTTGCAAAGCGCAGTTATAGGTACTTTGCACATATGCCTGTTTTCATATTTAGCATACAAAACATAATTCCATGTTTAATCCCCGATTTAAGAACATGAATATGTAGACCAATATATGAACTGTCTGACCAAACAATTAAAATGCTAATTATGCAAGAAAACCTTGTGCTTTGCTCATCTGAACAATTTAAATAGACTTTATATATAGAATGCAATTATGAAGACGCTAAAGTTTGTTAAACGACGTTATGACTTAACTCTGTCGAATGACGATGCCACTTTTCAACCACGAAGCAAAGGCATTGTCATCCACACTGAAATGTCTGAAGACATTACATTTGCTTTATTGTGCATGTTTAAACCTCACTGAGATGATACAGACATACGTTTCATGCAATTATTCTGACAGGATCAATTATTTAGGGACATATTTCACCATTTACTGTCATGATTACTCCGAATTTTTCTAAAACACAACTACCCTCATTTTTTGCCGCAGGACAGCAAGTGTGAGTAAATTTTCTATTGTCTTTTTAGGACTGTAATATGAAAAGCATGCAAAGTAAATATCTTTAGAAAAAGTTTTTTTTTTTCTCCACCTGAACGTTTTTGTCTTTCTAGAAGAAAACTGTCTGGATCTTTAGAAACCGCTTGAATTTGAATATCACATTACTGCAATTAACGTTACTGCTATAGACATGTCTATTGGTACAATGTTTTACAAAACTAAGCATGCAGTACATCTTTTCAAAAGCCTCTGTTTCAAAAGTCCATACTACAACGGGAAAACAGCATCCCAAATTTATCTGCTCTGGAGGCCGTTTAAAAAGGCCTGAAGGCCAAAACGAGAGGAAAAGATGCTTTTCCAACAGGAATGTATTAATTCAGACAAGGTTTGAGCAATTGTCAAATCAGCCAACAACTACAGCAGCCGAAGCAAGCACGAAGCTACTTTTACTTGCAACACAGGCATGCACATCCCAGTATTTCCATCCTGTTACTTCTAACCCCCTTTTTCTTTTCAGCGTCCTCCAGCTCACGTAGCAGACATTAGCATTAGGCTGCCTCTGCTAGCAGTGCAGGCTACACAGGTTCTTCAAGACAACACACACCCCAGCCCCTTCCCACGACTCACAGCTACAGCAGCTTAAGCAAACGTGAGGCTGCCTCCATTCGCAAACGAGCCCTTAACTCTTCCGCTCCCTCATGCTACTAACCATTTTTCTGTTCAGTGGCCTCCAGCTCTAAATTTGTCAGAAGGCAGAGGGCACCAAGACCTATTAGTGGTCAGACCGATTATATATATATATATATATATATATATATATATATATATATACATATATATATATATATATATATATATATATATATATATATATATATATATATATATATATACATATATATATATATATATATATATATATATATATATTAAAAAAAGTTCACCGAACCCATCCCCTTTCACTCAAACTCCTTATCTACCATAGCTAACTCTCCTAACATCCCCATATCTAACTATAATGGTCAATCCTCACTTCAGCCATCCCAGCAGTGCCCGCCCCCCAGGAGCCTTTTTTCCATATCTCCCCACCGCCGCAGCATTGTCCGCTCCCGCAGGAGCCTTTTCTGTTTTTTTTTCTCACTGTCGCAGCAGTGTCCGCTCACACATTCTGATTCGTCTACAGGTCCTTCTCAAAAAATTAGTATATTGTGAAAAAGTTTATTATTTTCCATATTGTAATGATAAAAATTTTACTTTCATATATTTTAGATTCATTGCACACAACTGAAATATTTCAGGTCTTTTATTGTTTTAATACTGATGATTTTGGCATACAGCTCATGAAAACCCAAAATTCCTATCTCAAAAAATTAGCATATTTCATCCGACCAATAAAAGAAAAGTGTTTTTAATACAAAAAAAAAGTCAACCTTCAAATAATTATGTTCAGTTATGCACTCAATACTTGGTCGGGAATACTTTTGCAGAAATGACTGC
Source organism: Carassius gibelio (assembly GCF_023724105.1). Classification (NCBI taxonomy): domain Eukaryota; kingdom Metazoa; phylum Chordata; class Actinopteri; order Cypriniformes; family Cyprinidae; genus Carassius; species Carassius gibelio. The sequence goes on from NC_068398.1 coordinate 6,416,436, forward strand.
TTCAATGCGGCGTGGCATGGAGGCAATCAGCCTGTGGCACTGCTGAGGTGTTATGGAGGCCCAGGATGCTTCAGTAGCGGCCTTAAGCTCATCCAGAGTGTTGGGTCTTGCGTCTCTCAACTTTCTCTTCACAATATCCCACAGATTCTCTATGGGGTTCGGGTCAGGAGAGTTGGCAGGCCAATTGAGCACAGTAATACCATGGTCAGTAAACCATTTACCAGTGGTTTTGGCACTGTGAGCAGGTTCCAGGTCGTGCTGAAAAACGAAATCTTCATCTCCATAAAGCTTTTCAGCAGATGGAAGCATGAAGTGCTCCAAAATCTCCTGATAGCTAGCTGCATTGACCCTGCCCTTGATAAAACACAGTGGACCAACACCAGCAGCTGACATGGCACCCCAGACCATCACTGACTGTGGGTACTTGACACTGGACTTCAGGCATTTTGGCATTTCCTTCTCCCCAGTCTTCCTCCAGACTCTGGCACCTTGATTTCTGAATGACATGCAAAATTTGCTTTCATCCGAAAAAAGTAATTTGGACCACTGAGCAACAGTCCATTGCTGCTTCTCTGTAGCCCATTTCCTGCACACGCCTGTGCAAGGTGGCTCTGGACTCAGTCCACTGCTTTCTCAGGTCCCCCAAGGTCTAGAATCAGTCCTTCTCCACAATCTTCCTCAGGGTCACCTCTTCTCGTTGTGCAGTGTTTTTTGCCACACTTTTTCCTTCCCACTGAGGTGCCTTGATACAGCACTCTGGGAACAGCCTATTCGTTCAGAAATTTCTTTCTGTTTATTACCCTCTCGCTTGAGGGTGTCAATGATGGCCTTCTGGACAGCAGTCAGGTCGGCAGTCTTACCCATGATTACGGTTTTGAGTAATGAACCAGGCTGGGAGTTTTTAAAAGCCTCAGGAATCTTTTGCAGGTGTTTAGAGTTAATTAGTGGATTCAGATGATTATGTTAATAGCTCGTTTAGAGAACCTTTTCATGATATGCTAATTTTTTTAGATAGGAATTTTGGGTTTTCATGAGCTGTATGCCCAAATCATCAGTATTAAAAAAATAAAAGACCAATGTGCAATGAATCAAAAATATATGAAAGTTAAATTTTTTATCACAAAAATAAATACAAATAAATTTTTTTTAAAACTCTTAACTGATCCTTGCTCAATCAGGCTTACCCACAGAACATTTTCCAGTCAATCATTTCGCATCGGGGCAGCAACTTAAGTTAGGGCTGTAGCTATCGAATATTGTAGTAATCGAGTATTCTACCAAAAATTCCATCGATTAATCGAGTATTCGGATAAAATGTGTTTTTGCTTAATTATATTGATGCAATATTGATGTGCGCATGCGCAGTAAATCTAACGGGTAGAATAAAATGTCAGCACACCGGACTTTTATTTCGATGGATTGATGGATCTGTGTATGTGATGTGACGCTAGTTTTACTTAAATCAAATGGTCAAATGCTCATGAAGTGACTGTCGGAGCAGTTCTGGAGATGTTGTTCATGTGTTCAAGTCCTTATTTAGTGAGACAACAGACGCTGAAATTACCGCGAGCGTCACGCGCGCTTCAGTGTGTGTGATAAAGGAAGTCGCACTTCTGCTCCATTCATTAAAAGAGATACACAGAACATGCAGGATTTACATTTAAATAGACTGTTCAGGCTTAATATTTACAGATATTAGTCCATATCGTGATTTGATGTAAGTGCAATGACCTATTTTGATTAATTCATTAAAAAATTGGCAAATTCCATGCCATTCCACGTTAAACTGTAAATTCCGTTTTTATGACTGGATCCCACGATTCCCTCCACGTTTTCTGCATTGCGGAAATCATAGGGCCCCAGTTGTGGTATGCCAGCTCTATCTTGAAATGGACACATGCCACGATGTTCTCTTTACGTTTGCCCGCCCCCTCAAATCAAAACACTGCTGACTCCTTGCAGTATGCGATTTCGGACGCAGCGCTTGTCTCCTTCCGCCATCGTAAACACGTTGTAACATAAAAAGAAAAAAAAATGATTGTGAAAGAACTTGATGTGAGATTTTAAATAAATTAAAAGAGGCTTCGAGGCAGAGGAATTTGCCTCAATAATTTTTTGTAATCGAGTTACTCGAGGAATCATTTCAGCCCTAAACTTAAGCAGCTCAAAAGGGGCCTCTCACATAATCAGATAGAGGCCCTCGGTTGTTGTTCATCAGACATTTAGAAAATAAAAAAACATCTGCATTTTAAATCATGTTGTTTACTTGATTAATCGAAGCCTCTCAGTTATTGTTTCTTTGGTCTTTGGTCTTTGGCCTCCAGCCATCGTTACAATCTCTTTGCCTATTCAGCATCGGACAGTGCTCTCCCTTCCGGTGTAGCAGGGCAACGGCTCCCTTCGGTCGCAGTCTGAGCCTTTCGTCTGTCATTGAGTTCTCCCTCCCGGTGCAGCAGAGACACACGCCCCCTTCGGTCGTTGTGACAGCCCTCCATCCGATGCATCAAAATACGCTTTGTATACAGTCACAAGGGGGTCTCTCCCTTCCGGTGCAGCAGACCCATTGGCTCCCTTCGATTGCAGGGTCGTTCTTCAGTCTATCGTTCTGAGTATGATGCATGCTTGGCGGTGGACGGGGGATCTCCCACCCAGTGCAGCAGACCCGTTGGCCCCCTTTGGTCGCTGTGAGAGCCCTCCATCCGACGCTTAAAATCATGTCTCATATCCAGTTGCAAGGGGGACTCTCCCTTCCGGTTCAGAGCCACTGGAATAGAGCCACTGTCTCCCTTCGGTCGCAGCAGGAGCCCTCCATCCGATGCACCAAACCGTGCCTTGAATCTTCTTGTCTATTCTGCATCTGACGGGGCTCTCCCTTCCGGTGCAGCAGACCCACGGCTCCCTTCAATCGCAGGGTGAACCCCCCCGTCTGAGTTATGCTGCATGCTCAAGGGTGGACAGGGCTCTCCCTCTCGGTGGAATAGAGCCGCTGGCTCCCTTGGTCGCAATAAGAGCCCTCCATCAGATGCATCAAACCATGCATTTCCATGCATTTCCGTCCTTCGGATGAGACGTTAAACCGAGGTCCTGACTCTCTGTGGTCATTAAAAATCCCAGAATGTCTTTCGTAAAGAGTAGAGGTGTGACCTCTGCATCCTGGCTAAATTCGCCCATTGGCCTCTGACCATCATGGCCTCCTAACAATCCCCATATCCGCTGATTGGCTTCATCACTCTGTCTCTTCTCCACCAGTAAGCTGGTGTGTGGTGGGCGTTCTGGCGCACTATGGCTGCCGTCGCATCATCCAGGTGGATGCTGCACACTGGTGGTGGATGAGGAGATACCCCTTGACTATGTAAGCGCTTTGAGTGTCTAGAAAAGCACTATATAAATGTAAAGAATTATGTAAAGAATTATTATGCCTCGCATCGCAAGGGGGACTTGCCTTTCTGGTGCAGCAGAGCCCCAGCTCCCTTCGGACGCAGCAAGAACCCATCCAACATTCGTATTCCAGTTAGCGTCAATCAGGGCTCTCCCCTCCGGGGCAGCACTCCCGATGCAGAGTTGCGAATCGTCCTACGGAGGCTGGGAGAACCCTCCGAGGCCAAAAACCGTGCCTCACATAAACCCACAATGGGGGACTCCCCCTTCCGGTGCAGCAGAGCTGCAGCTCCCTACGGATGCAGCGGGAGTCCCTCCATCAGTTCCGTCTCTTTGCCTTCTCAGCATCAGACTAGGGCTCCTCTTCTGGTGCAGCAGACCCATGGCTCCCTTCGGTCGCAGTGTGAACCCCCATCTGAGTTATGTTGCATGCTCAACAGTGGCTAGGGATCTCCCTCCAAATGGGGTACAGCCGCTGACTCCCTTTGGTTGCATTAGGAGCCCTTTATCCGACGCGCTAAACCGCGGCTCGAATTTCATTGCCTATTCAGCATCTGACGGGGCTCTCCCTTCTGGTGCAGCAGACCCACAGCTCCCTTCGGTCGCAGTGTGAACCCCCCGTCCGAGTTATGTTGCATACTCGATGGCGGCCAGGGATCTCCCTCCCGATGGGGTACAGCCACTGGCTCCCTTCAGTAGCAGTGAGAGCCCTTCATCAGATGCACCAAACCGTGCCTCGTACTCAGCCGCAAGAGGGATTTTTTGATATCCGGCATCGTGCTCCTCTCATAAGCGGCACGAAGGGCTCGCCGGTAAGACGTTGCGAGCCGCAGCTCTCGTTGAACACTGCACGGGCTCTCCCGGTCGCTCTGCTTTTTTTTTTCTCAACGCGCATATTTTGGGGGGCAACTAAATTTAGCTCTCTGGCTGCTGCCTTTGTGCCTTTAAGCTTCTTTTGGGGAGTTATTTGGATTCTGGCTATGCTCCAGGCCCGGACCGCTCCCCCAGGACAGCACGCCAAAATATGCCTACTATTCGCCTTCAGATTAGATGTAAGGGTGAACTCGTGAAATGTGGTCTTATTAACCAAGTTCAGGTGGAGCACAATCAGATAATCATCCAATTTGGCACAGGTGCATCTTGTTTAGCTAATCATCTTATCTAGCACACAAGCGTATATATATCCAGTCTTCCTACCTCCTGTCCCATGACATTTTTTCGGCATCCCTCCTCCACCCCAACTCCTCACTTCTAATCTATTTATCCCAAATTAGGGATAGGGGGAGTTATTTGGGTTCGGACTATGCTCCGGGCCCGGACCCCTCCCCCAGGACAGCACGCCAAAATATCCCTACTATTCACCTTCAGATTAGATGTAAGGGTGAACTTGTGAACTCATGCATTTGACTGTGTAGTTTATTTCACTGTGTGAAAATCAAAGATCAAACGATTTTCAATAGAATCGCAATGTGAAATTTGACACCTCTGACGTAACGTTTAGATGCGTCACATTCCTATTTGCATGATTGCTTCAGTCAGCCGCAAACACTTTCTGTGTGCTGGCATTGATGAAAAATCCACTGTTTTGTCACAGGAGCTTGTCTGTGGGAAAGAGACGCTCTTTTGTGAAACACACTCTCTTCAAATCATATCACCTCCTACACTCACCTCTCATGTTCTAAAGATCTGATGTGTTCTGGGCTGCTCAGTGGGCAACAACTGGTCAGATTAAATGCCACTCAGAGGTCTCCGGCCACTCGGAGCTGTGAAATTTGACAACTCTGGGATTTTGCTATGTTATTGTTATTATTTTGTTGTCATTACATAAAAGCACAGCTAGCAATCTGATAAACCACGTATAGAAAGTAAAGTACGGTATAGGATACGTTTCTTACAATAACAGTACTAGGTTTATAAACAGCTATTTCTTTGTTTCACATTCTGAAGACCAGCGAGCAGCAATGAGCTCATTGCAGAGGTCCAGACCTCGGTGACCTCATAGCTGGCTAGGGGCCTGAACCGCAACAGCACAAACACGAACATTTTCTCTTTTTATCGACTGATTTTTTGTACAGTACAAATTTTATAATATATCCCATAACCAGACCCCTAAACACAGCTATCACAGAAAAGTTTCTATATTTTATGTATATTACAATAATAATAATAATAATATATACATAAATAAAAAAGCTGGGTATGATTTATGTTTTCTCCTCAATGCGTCACATGAAAGTGCTGGCTTCAGCTGTCAACAGGATTTTAATATGGCATTGAAAACCATTTGTTGGTCAACTTACCTGCACTGGCTACTTTTAAACATGGGAACAAGAACACAAAAAGCACAAACATTTTCTAAGTTTATTGAACTTGTGTCCGTCCTTTTCACTCTAGTAATTCTCTTTTACTTTTACTTTGGTTCTTTATGTGTTTTTTTGCTGCGTTGCATTATGTGTGCATATCGCCACCTACCGTATTGCAATGCAGTCACGATTTAAGATTGAGTTCATATTTCCTCTATTCTTTCCTTGCAGAATATATGTAAACACACACACACACACACACACACACACGCTCACCACACACACACACACAACCCATTTTTTTTTTAAATTGGATGAATTAAACTTTTTTTTTCAGTGTAATATCCTCTTTTTCTTAATTTTCTAGTTTAACATATTGGAAAAATAAAATAACAGATTTGCAAATGTTAATTTAAAAACCACACACACATACAGACAGACACACACACGTCTCCATGTTTTATGGGGTCTTTCCATAGACAAAACTATTTTTATACAGTATAAACTTTATATTCCATCCCAAAAACCTACCCCTAAACACAGCCCTCACATGAAAAAAATACTGTAGTAATTTACAGTAAATACTATAGTGTTTTTGAACCATACTAAAGTACTTGAATTAATTTGTTGTGGTAATTCTATAGTTGCTGTGGTAATATAACAAGCTATTAATATAAACAAATGACTTTGCCCAATACTGTACCAAGTTTATATTTTATATTATACTACAGTACACTACAGTTTACAGTAGTAAAAACTAAAGTATGCTAGAGTATTTATTACAGTTTATCAGTTCACTATAGTTATATTAACGTATGCTCTAGTATTCAATAATAAGTGTTGTAAATACTATAATATATACAGTATAATACACTTTACTGTAGTATGGTTCAAAAACACTACAGTATTTACCATAAATTTGTATTTTGGTTTAAAGTTAGAAGCAAATGCTCATGGATGTAAAGGATAAGAGCTTCCTTTCAGGTAAATTAATATTATTTGTATTATTTTTAAATACTAATGAGTCGTTATAGTATTAATTTGTGTTTAATTTAAGTTGATTATGTCTGTTCATTCATAACATAAGTCATTTTCTTCCACCATCCCTATAGATATCGCCACGTACCGTGGTGTAATGCAGTCACGGTTTAAGATCGAGTTCATATTTTCTCTATTCTTTCCTTGCAGAATATATGTCAAAACACACACAAACACTCACCACACACACAAAACCCATTTTTTAATTGGACAAATTAAACTTTTTTTTTTCAGTGTAAGTGTTACAAACACACCCGGTTCCACCTCCACTCATTCACAACGCACGCCCTCACCTGAGTACTGAGCACATCCACCTGACCCTCATCATTACCCAATCACCTCGGCACCATAAATACCACATACGGACTCAATCAGCATCCGGTCTCGTTCGCGACAAGGTCTTACCTGTATGCTAACTCAAAAGACTAACTCTTCCTCTACTTGCCTCTCTCCAGCGATTCTCCAAAGTTCAAGATCCCCAGTGTGCGTGTGTGTGGTTCACCTCCCTCCTCTGACGTCTTCACTCAGCTCTTACGGATCCATTCAGCACTCTACCCAACACTACCTGCTCCTACCTGCCAGCACTTCCTCACCTTTCGTTCACGCCAGTCCCATGGCCCGGCCGGCGCCCTACTCTGGTTCGGAGGAGGAGTGCAGCGGTTTCCTCCTACAATGCTCGCTGGTCCTGGAGATGCAACCGCACTTGTACGCCACCGAGAGATCCAAGGTAGCCTTTGTAATTCCTCAACTGCAAGGTAAAGCACTACTGTGGGCAGTTTCAATATGGACTCAAAATAACCCAGTTATCCAGTGTTATTCCAGCTTCATCGACCATTTCCGAGAAGTTTTTGGCAGACCAGCTTGGGACTCTTCCATTGGTGAGAAGCTGTATAATCTCAAACAGGGAAATATGTCTGTCAATGAATATGCCCTTCAGTTTAGGTCTCTAACGGCCTCCAGTGGATGGAACGAACAGGCTTTACTGACTACCTACCATCAGGGATTGGAACCTTGAGTACGGTTGCATCTCGCTGCGTACGAGGACACCATCGGGCTTGAACGATTCATCCAGCTGTCCATCCGCTTCGCCACCCGTATGCAGTCGTGCTTAGAAGAGCACCAGGGCCAGGCATATTCCTCTATGCCCCTCTGCCGACCAGAGGCCGTCAGCTCCCCAGAACCAGCCAGCGAACCCATGCTAGTGGACTCATATCGTCTCTCTATGGCTGAAAGACAAAGACGGCTGGCCCAGAATCTGTGCCTCTAATGTGCAGCTCCAGGGCATGCCATCACTGTATGCCCCGTCTGTCCTCGTCCCATGGTGAGTGCCATTCAGTTTCTGCCCTCCTCGATTCTGCCTCAGCCGGCAACTTCATCTCCAGCGCCCTCTGCTGTCAGCTCATGCTTGCTACAACGGCAACGCCATCAGCCTACCAAGTCCACACTATCACCGGCAAACCGTTAAGCAGAAGATGTGTATGTCATAGTGTGGGTCCCATTTCCCTCCAAACCGGTCTACTCCATCATGAGGAAATCCATCTGTTGGTTCTGAAGGAATTCACCGCTGACGTAATTCTAGGGCGCCCGTGGTTAGAGCAGCACAATCCCGTAATCTTCTGGAAGACGGGCGAAGTCCACCCTGAAGTGGGGCGACGCCTATTTCAAGAGCTGCATCTCAGGTTGTCCAGTTCCGGCAACACCTTCCCCTGGACCTCTTCCAGTTTGTTCCACTTCAATAGACAGCCCAGTGAAAAAACCAATCCATCGCCATCCCTACCTGCTACGCCCCCTTCAGTGACATCTTCTGCCCCAAACGGGCTTCCAAGCTGCCTCCACACCAGCTGTGGGACTGTGCCATCGATCTGCTGCTGGGTGAACCAGTGCCTAAAGGAAGGATATACCCCCTATCCATTCCGGACGAGAAGGCCATGGAGGAATACATCAAGGAGGCGCTGGCCCAGGGTTATATTCGTCCATCGACCTCCCCTGCTGCTTCGAGTTTCTTCTTTGTGGAGAAAAAGGACGAGGAGCGTCTCGCTGCAGCTTGCGGCGGACATCCAACCCCGCCCACATCCAAGTGTGACGTCAGACGCCACGTCTATGCCATACGTAAAAATACATCATCGGGTGATGCCAGGTGAACACCCATGTGTTGTGCGCATGTGCAAAAATGGTGGAAGTATGGTTTTTTTTTATTTGTTTTATTAACATTTTGTCAAAGTACAATTTTAAGACATAAACAAAATTAAATCAATATGGCGGAAGTATATTGTTTCGGGGATCAAATTAAGTAATGTTATCTTTCGTTTTAATAATGCAGGTTAAATAACTAAATTTAAATAGTAGAAATTAAACCTAGGCCACATCTCTAATGTATGGAAGTAAATTCATCCAAACAGCCAGTAAAACGCCTGCATTGGTTGATTATACTTAGGCAAATTAATAAAATATTTATACCTTTCGCTGTTCGATTATGTAATGACAAATTCACATATTTTATGATCGATTGTAACATACCTTAGACCAGTGGTTCCCAAACCTGTCCTGGCGTACCCCCAACATTGCACGTTTTCTTTGTCTCCCTAATTAAACACATCTGATTCAACTCATCAGCTCATTATCACATGGGTTAATGAGCTGATGAGTTGAATCAGATGTGTTTATAATGAGAATAATGAGTGAATAATCACCATCAGTGAGCGCAGGAACACACTGAAGACATCTACAGTGGATTCAATCATTTTCCTCCACAAAAACATGTAGACCTAGCCTAATCTCTGTGAGTAAACTTTTTTCAAATGATAACTACATCCATTAAGGCTAAAATGCATAATGTGGATTGAGTACGCTAATGTTGGCATTATTCTATTATTAAATATCAGCTGATATGTGGAGAAGCAAATCCGGCGGAGCTTTTATCTTAATTTCGTTATTGGCAAATATAATAAATTATGTTAAAACATGTATAAATGACTCATTGTTGACAAAAGACAAAAGAGCTGTGTGTGTATGCGCACATGTGAATGTCGGGCTGCGCTGCACACGGGTTCGGGCTTTTAAAAAGCTGTCAATCAAAATGTATACTTGTCGGGCTCGGGCCGAAACCTGTCGAGCTCGGGTCCTGTCGGGCCTAACTTTTAAGGCCCGATTACAGCTCTAATGCCAATAAATAAGAAATATTGCTGACTTGTGCGTTTCCAAGCGCTCTCGTTCGTCCGATATGTGGCGTTGAAAAAAAAGGAAACGTCTTTTTTTAAACATGGAACATCGATTTTACAATCGATTCAATGAACACTTAGGCCTATGTCTTAAAAATCGAAAATGCTTTTTACACAAAAGTGACAGCCCTCTATCCGCATAGCATTTATCTAGATACCTTGCAAATGTCTTTCGATCCTGCAAGGGTACAGAGCTGTCCGTCACTATCATCGTAAGCAAGTCTCTAAATGACTGCGATTCCACAGTCGACAAGGGCAGCATTTCCTCCACCACATACGCTGCTACAGCTCTCTTCACCTGTCCAGAAGTTACCTTCCCTCCCAATCTTGAACAAAAATCTCCGTCCATTTTAACAGCACGAGTTCTCCAGTAATTCATTAAAGCGCATGCTCAATAACTGACGCAGCCGCCCCAAAACGTGATTAGAAATGCATTTTAATTTATTTAGCCTACTTTAATATTTTTTCTTACCAATACATTTGTAACGCAAGTAACTTAATTTTATTGACATCAGTAACTGTAATCAAATTACATTTATTTTAAATGTAATGAGTTACATTACTGCGTTATCACGAAAAGTAATTAGAATACAGTAACGCGTTACTTTGTAACGCGTTATACCCAACTCTGCTTATGTGGTTCTCTAGGTGAAGTGTAAAAGAGAACTTCTCCTCAGTGGTGACACTGCAGCAGGGATATTCAAACCCCCCATCACAGCAGAACTGTTCTGGATCACGTTTGGACTGCAGATGTGTAGGATACTGTATATAGAAGGATACAAAGATTTGCCACGAACAGAGAGTTATCAAATAAGACATAGTGAAATTGTGTGGTTGCTCAAACAATTTATTGTGCAAGGGTTGTCAGTGTATATAATTAAATATATTCCATGTGTTTTGCGTGGGGCCAGTTGAGTACATGTATGTGAGAGAGGTGAAGTGTGTGTGTGTGGGTGTGTGAGAGAGAGAGAGAGAGAGAGAAATCAGTATTATGTGTCAGGGATATAAAAAAAACCATGAAGGATGAATCAATGCACATACGTTTTATCAGGATACAGTTAGGAGTATTATAGACATTGTGAAAATAAACACAGCAGTGTTGGTAGCCTTATAACGTGTCTTTGTAACTTTACTAAGGCTCATAACAAAACAGTTATCGTTGTGCTATCGTTTCACTTCATGTCTAACAAAATATTAATTGATAATTTAATGTGTACATTTTACCATTTTAACTATTAACGTTAAGCAGAGACATACAGTGAGTGTGAAAAACACTTTTGGGCTAAAAACCGAATTTTTCATTACTTACAGCCATGGCAGATAACTTCTTCCTCTTCTGGGCAACTGGCAAATACAGAAAACAACAACTTCTTCCTCTTTCTGGCGATCGCAAATCAATATTTCCTTAACGATTAAAATCAACACAAACTTCTTCACCGTGTCTTCTCGACGCTTCTTCTTGTTTGAAATTTAATGAGAACGTGACGTAGACGGATACAGGCGCGGTTTATGATGGCACATCCGGGTGGGCAGGGTTGGATGTGTGACATCTTTGGATGTGGGTGTGGTTTCTGATGTCACGCTTGGATGTGGGCGGGGTATCTGACGTCACGCTTGGATGTGGGCGGGGTTGGATGTCCACTGCAGGCTGCAGCGAGCCCTACTTGAAAAGGACGGAGGTTTAAGTCCATGCATTGATTATCGGGCTCTCAACAATATCACTGTCAAGTTCAGGTACCCACTTCCCCTCGTCCCAGCTGCCTTGGAACATCTCCGTGGTGCCACTGTTTTCACCAAGTTGGGCCCCCGCAGCGCCTATAACCTCATCCGGATACGAGAGGGGGTCGAGTGGAAGACAGCCTTCATAACCCCTACTGGCCACTATGAATACTGCGTGATGCCGTATGGACTTGTTAACGCCCCCTCCGTCTTCCAGGACTTCATCCACGAGGTGCGCTGGGAGCTCCTCCACAATTTCGTCCTTGTCTACATAGATGATATCCTCATATACTCCTGGAGCCTGGCAGAACATCAACGCCACGTTGTGGAGGTCCTGCAACGCCTGAGGGCCTTTCAACTCTATCTCAAGGCCGAAAAGTGCTCTTTCCATCAGCCCTCAGTGCAGTTCCTTGGATACAACATCAGCAGAAGTGGCATCGGGATGGACGAGGGGAAGGTAAATGCCGTCAGAGATTGGCCCACTCCTACCACCATCAAAGAGTTACAACGGTTCCTTGGTTTTGCCAACTTCTATAGACGGTTTACCAGACTTTAAGCCTTGTTTATACTTTCGCCTGGCTCTGCAGCACGAACCTCTGCTGACTGTGCCCCCATGTCAACAAGTTTGGCCCCCCTCTAAATTTCACCAAACAATCTGGGTACAATGCAGTTTTTCCTGTAAGCTATATTTGCAAAATTCAAATCTGTGTTCGCTGGCTGGTCATGCAAATGAATGTAAGAAATTCACTTCACAATGTAAACAGCTTCAGTGTTTTTAATGGGAGTTTATATGAGTGCTTGAACTCTCAAAGAACAAAGAAGAATATTTTTTGATAATGTTAATGTTATTTGCTCTTCTTCTGTAAAATTGAAGTCTTATAATTAATAACTTACAATGTTTTTATTAAATTCACATAAAATAACAAAGTCAGTCATATAAAAAAATATTTTATGGCATGACACCCATATCTGGTACTTAAGTAAAAAAGACATATAGATTAGCTACACTATAAAGCTACAGTGCTCATTTACTTAAACCTATTTGAGAATAAAGATATTTCATGATATAGTTAACACATTTGGAAATATATAGAATCAAAAGGAAAAAAATAAATAAAACATAAACCTATATCAGTGTTACAGTGTTATTGTGGCTGGTGTGTGTAAACACGATGAAACATTTTAGTTGAAATTGTTAGCTTATGACAGAATGACAGAAATGACAGAATGAATAATACAGAAGGTAAAATAGGTTAAATAGAAGCTTAATAGGTTAAAATAAATTTTAAAAGTGTGCCCCTAAAAGCATAAGTGGCCCTGGCTGCAACCTTACTGAGGTCAGCAGTGACCAATTCTTTGTGATTCTTGGATTCTTGTGGTAACAAAATTTTGCAACATCATTCAGAAAGTGAAAGTAAAATTCTGGATTGCTGGAGCTCAAACAGTGAAAATGGATTCGATCTCTGAAGCTGATTTTTCTTGTCCCGTGTGTTATGAAATCTTCAAGGATCCTGAAGTTTTATCATGTGGACACAGTTTCTGTAAAGACTGTCTTCAACATTTCTGGAGAATCGAGGAAACTCGGGAGTGTCCTCTCTGCAAAAAACTGGCAAGTCATGATCCTATATGTAATCTTTTGTTAAAAGAATTGTGTGATCTGCTCCTGAAGGAGAGGAATGAGAGGATTTCATCAGGATCTGAGGAGATCTGCAGTTTACACGGAGAGAAACTCAAACTCTTCTGTCTGGAGGACACACATCCTGTGTGTTTAGTGTGCAGGGATTCACCGACACACAACAATCACACATTTAGACCCATCAGTGAAATTGTTTCATCATACAAGGTAAGACAGATTTAAATATGAGGATAAAAACTTATAAAAGTTGTATATCATAAATATATAACAATTTCTCTGCATCATTTTGCTCATATACATTCAATCATTTTAATTCCAGGAGAAGCTCTATACAGCACTGAAGTTCTTTCAAGAGAAACCTAAACACAAAGCAAAAATTAAAGGAGAGTTTGAGAAAACAATTCAATACATAAAGGTGAGAATCAATTCTTTTGACATTTTTGCAAATTTGATTAGAACTGCTGAACTAGGTTTTCTGACGCAGTTGCATGTTCCCTTATTGACCACCAGAGGTAGCTAGAGTACCCAAAAACTGTATTCAAGTAAAAGTAAAAGTACTTATAGAAATATTTGCTCAAGATTTAAAGTAAAAGTTAAAGTAATAGTCTGAATAGCTACTTGAGTAAGAGTAAAAAAGTATCAGATTAAAAAAAAAAAAAAAAACCTACTCAAGTAGTTAGTTACTAGTAACTTTGGTCATATACTGAATATCTATAGTCTATTTTTATTTGGATATAAAGATAAAATGTATGTAGTGTGTGTGTGTGTGTGTGTGTGTGTATGTGTGTATATTCATCAACCTTTACACCAGTCTTCAGTGTCACATAGTCCTTTAGAAATCCTTTCAATATGTTAATTTACTATCAGTATGTTTTCTTTAGCTTTCTATTCATCAGAGAATCCTAAACAAAATGTCACGTTCCAAAATGTCACGTTCCAAAGAAGCAGGTCATTTGTAATTTTAACAAGTGCAGTTTCTGTGCTATAGTGGGGCCTGAAACCTGAAATTCTTCATACAGATCTTTTTTTTTTTTTTTGCAGGAAGGTGCTCAATTGAGCAGACACAACTTTTTCTAAAATTTTAGACATAAACTGAGGATTTGAAATAGGCCTATAATTTGCCAGTTCACTAGGATCTAGTTTTGGTTTCTTAATAAGAGGCTTAATAACCACCAGCTTGAATGGTTTTGGGACGTAACCTAAAGATAACGATGAGTTAATAATATTGAGAAGCGGTTTTTCGGCTACAGGTAACAGCTCTTTCAGTAATTTAGTGGGTACAGGATCTAATAAACATGTTGTTGGTTTAGATGCAGTGATAAGTTTATTTAGCTCTTCCTGTCCTATATTTGTAAAGCACTGCAGTTTATCTTTGGGTGCGATGAATGAAACTGAAGTGTTAAACGCTGTAGAATCTACATTCGCTATTGTATGTCTAATGTTATCTATTTTATTAGTGAAGAAATTAATAAAGTCATTACTATTAAAAGTTGATGGAATATTTGAATCAGGTGGCGTCTGGTAAATTGTTAATTTAGCCACTGTGCTAAATAAAAACCTTGGATTGTTTTGGTTATTTTCTATGAGTTTGTGAATATGCTCTGCCCCAGCAGTTTTTAGAGCCTGTCTATAGCTGGACATACTGTTTTTCCATGCAATTCTAAAAACTTCCAAGTTAGTTTTTCTCCATTTGCGTTTAAGACTATGAATTTCTTTTTCTTGAGAGAGTGAGTATTACTGTTATACCATGGCACAGTACGTTTTTCTCTAACTTTTTTCAATTTGATTGGGGCAACAGCTTCTAATGTATTAGAGAAAATAGTGCCCATGTTGTCAGTAATTTTGTCTAATTCATGTGTATTTTTGGGAACAAATAGCAGTTGAGATAGATCAGGCAGGTTATTTGCAAATCTGTCTTTGGTGGCTGGAACAATAGTTCTGCCCA
Organism: Carassius gibelio; assembly: GCF_023724105.1. NCBI lineage: Eukaryota > Metazoa > Chordata > Actinopteri > Cypriniformes > Cyprinidae > Carassius > Carassius gibelio. The sequence goes on from NC_068398.1 coordinate 6,431,673, forward strand.
GACGGTAACGCTGCGACATATAGTTAATATCAGTTATACACAGCATGCACGATACAAGGAAATGGTCTGTAATATCATCACTTTGAGATACAATATCTCTAGCAGTAAGATCAGTTCCATGAGATATAATTTAATCTAGTGTATGATTAAAATGATGAGTGGGGGGCTCGTCCGTTCTTAGGCTAATTCTATGCCTTAGTTGAATATGTTTGATTATTTGGATTGTTTTGTTGTTTTCTATTCCTTTAAAGGGGATTGGAAATTATTTGGTCGTGACGTTTGGGGGATCCCAATTTGAATAATTACGTCATGATAGCTGCTTTGGGACATCTGAAAGCGTTTGGTGTAGCTAGTTGTTTGGTCGTTGTTTGAATCCTCCGACTGGTAAGTTTCTTTTGTGCAATAGTGTTTGTTTTGACTTGGAATTTATCCCTGGTAGGTTTAGCGGTGTGTTTCCTTTGAAACATATCGGGTTTTGTTATTTTTTGTAGAGTTGTGGTGAACGCGGGTAGTAGCGGTTGTCTCGGGAGCATTTCCATGGTGTTGAGAATTGTCGCTGGTTTAACCAGTTGCAGTTCCACCCACTGGGCTTGTGTGCTTAATTTCCCCCCGCCAGTATCCACATGAAGATTTAGGTTTTAGTTAAGTAGGTAGATTTTTGGGAGTTAGATAGTGGGCTAATTTCCAAGTATTTGATTGCACATTTGAATACTTTCAGTCTGTGGTTTATTTGCTTATGGCTGATATTGACCAGTTTGTTGAATCGCCGTCGTACGTGTTGTTAAATAAGTGTACAAAAGAACAACTTTTGAAAATCGCTGAATATTATGAAGTAAAACTTAGCGATAAGAGAATAAAAGAAAGTAGTATTAAAACTGAGCTGAGGAATAAACTGGTTGATAAGAAAGTTCTGACAGCTGAAATGAGTGAAAGTGACCAGCATGTAAAAAGTTTGACTACACAGTCTGCTTTAACTTTTGACCAGCAAAAAGAGTTATTATTGTTACAAATGGAACATGGGCACAGGTGTCACGGATGCAACCAGGTTACGGGGGGCGGAGTCATCCGACGTCTACTGGAAAAAAGCCCAATGAATACCCAGGTCGTCAATGATCAACGTGAATATTAAAATCTCCCATGATTAGCGCTTTATCAACTGTAACCAGAAGGTCTGAGAGGAATTCTGCATACGGCCCTGGTGCTCTAAACACAGTAGCCAGAGCAAGAGATACATTAGATTTCTTTTGCATATCTGACAGTGTAACATTAAGCAGAAGTATTTCAAATGAGTTAAACCTGTATCCTGTTTTCTGGGTAACATTCAGAATATCACTATATATTGTTGCAACACCTCCGCCACGACCAGTCTGACGGGGCTCATGCTTATAACAGTAGTTGGGTGGAGTCGAGTCATTTAGACCAATATAATCATTTGGTAAAATTCTCAATGCCTTTCGCATCTGTATATATAAAGGTTTCTTATTTAAAGCAATCGAGGACCCAGCATGTCGAAATATTCCGCTAAAGGGGTGCATTAAAAAGTGATGCCAAAGGGTCCTGAGCAAGCATCAATATGTGATGAGTTGGGAGTAAAAATGTGTTGCTGCAGCCATCAACTGGTTATACTGTACTGGTAATATAATCTAATTTTCCTTTAAGTGTTTCTTTAGCAATCTTTCATTTAAAGGGATAGGTCACCCCAAAATTTTAATTTGCTGTTAATTTACTCACCCTCAGGCCAGCCAAGATGATGGGTTTGGATTACAGGTAGTAATAATGGTAAAAAAATAAAATAAAAATACTTGTTTATAATATTGTAAATAACATTCAGTTACTTGCACAGACCAGTCATTTCACTTCATAAGATCTCTATTGTCAGGAGCCACTGGTATTTAATTTGTGGTCCTTGATTTGCTTTTATTAATTCTCAAAAATAGGCAGCCAATGACTTGTATTTTATGACTCACCAAGAACAACAGTTTCAGATAAAAACCCTCTTTACTGTTCTACTGAAGAAGAAAAAAAGTCACCTATATCTTGGACGTGCCTAGGGTGAGAGAATGCTAATTTTCATTTTGGAGTATCTGTTGCTATAACTATAGAATTTGGTCCATGGGCTGCCAGTTGAATAGGTCAGTTCTAGAATATGACTGAAGTGAATATGATTGATTTCAGTCTCAAGCTGAGCACACAGAGCATCAGATTAAACAGCAGTTTGAAAAGCTTCATCAGTTTCTCAGAGATGAAGAAGAAGCTACAATCACTGCACTGAGGGAGGAAGAGGAGCAGAAGAAGCAGATGATGAAGGAGAAGCTGGAGGAGATCAACAGACACATCTCAGCTCTTTCACAGACAGTCAAAAAGACAGATGAGGTGATGGAAGCCAATGATGTCTGCTTTCTAAAGGTCTTATTTCAGATCATGGATTGATTGATTGATTGAGTTGTTGCTGATAAATTGTGTGTTGGTTCTGTAGGAGTTTCCAGTCTCAATGGAAAGGTGAGTGATCTCTGGTCTCTCTGCGCCAAAGTCACTGCAGTTCTGATCCTGAATGTTCTTCCAGAGTCCAAATATCATCAGAGCCGGATCCACAGACACCTTCTGGAGCCTTGATTCATGTGCCACGATACTTGGGAAACCTGCCCTTCAGAGTCTGGAAGAAGATGCAGGACATCACCCAAAACAGTGAGTCTGAAGAATCTGTGTTCTTACACATACACACTAGAATTGACACATTAATATTTCCATATTTTAGCTTTATGTGTGAATAAACAGATGAGCTATGGCACCAAAATGAGCTGTAAACAAGAGAAGAACATGATCTTTACAGTTACAGTGCTACAGCAGATTTCTACACATCACATACTTACTGTAACATTGACTGTGATCAGAGGAAAATGTATGATGTGTTTGATCATTAGGACAAGTATTCATAATTCATAATAATCTTGGGTTCACTCTTGATCATTATATGAACATCAGAATAAAAGCAGCTGCTGTTGATTGTGTTTCATCAGCGCCTGTGATTCTGGATCCAAACACTGCAAATCAGTGGCTCGTCCTGTCTGATGATCTGACCAGTATGAGAAACTGCAAGAACAAACAATTGCTTCCTAATAATCCAGAGAGATTTGACCATTATCCGTGTGTTCTGGGCTCAGAGGGTTTTAAATCAGGAACACACTGCTGGGATGTGGAGGTTAAAGCATGTTTTAAGTGGAGTCTTGGTGTAACTACAGCATCAAACCAAAGGAAGGGATGTGATTTCTATACCACCGAAGTCTGGGGTGTGCAGTACGGACTAACTACACTGTTTGGTTTTCCTGTTGAACAGGATCTTGAGCGTGTGAGAGTGGATCTGGACTATGAGAGAGGAACAGTGTCCTTCTCTGATCCTGTAACTAACACACATCTACACACATTCACAACCACCTTCACTGACACTGTCTTGCCATTCTTCTGGATTTCTGCATTTTCCTTTCTGCGAATCTTACAGTCCAATTAGTAAACATTACACCTGTATGTCTGGATCAACCTGCCTTCACTGGTGGTGAGGATCTAGAATCTTTGACAGCTGAAAAAAAGTTAAACTCTTAACACCTTTCCCCGTGCCGATAATCTGATCACCTGACACACTCTAGTCTTATAGAAGATCATTTTATTAGGATCTTCAAAACATTGCTTATTTTACAAAAAAATTTGACAAATATAAATAAAAAGTTATCCAACTAAAACAAACAATGATTGCTATAATGGTGACTTCCAAAAAAAAGGTTGAATTCATACCTGTCTTGTTTGGGTCGTTTTAATCAAACTCAAGTTTGCTTCCAACTTTTGTGCGGATTTGGTGCTTTTACTCATTCCTGGGTGCAGGTCTACCATTTGGTCTGGATACCCACTGGATCAGCCATAAAAATGTGATAGTGTGTCATGTGTATGCAAGGCTAAAAAGATGGGACTTTAAACTCACAGAGTGTGTCTGCCTCCCGAAGTCCACCTTTTGATCTGCCAGCTGGAGCCACACCTTCATAGTCCCCTTGATCTCCATTTCAGCAGCATTAGTTTAACCCTTTCGCACGTGAGTTTAAAATATTCTAGCTGAGGTAAGTGTGAGTTTTTTTAGGCGATCGTTACTTTAGAATGTACCGTCTTTAGAATGTACATTACCAATTTTTTTTTTTTTTTGTTTTTTTTTATAAATCATTAGGACCAGACCCAGAATTCACACATTATATGTTTGGTGAATGTTCATGCATAAATTCACGTAGCAGTTCAGAGTTCAGTTCAGAAAAAAAAGATATCAGATTACATATATAAAGTGTGTTCAGATTAAATGTAAATTTATGTTTGCTCACAATAATCCCCACCTCAGTAAAATCTTTTAAGTATGATTTTAATCACATAATCATACGGCATATATACGCTTCAAAAGTTTTCATTCACTGTAAAAAAAAGTGCACCTGCTTAAAGCTCTAGACGGAGTCAATTACTCTCTGACACTGATAAAAAATTATTTTGTGGTGAAGTAAATACTACACAAAAACATTAATTTCTACACTAAATAATTTCAAGGCAAGTTCAGGCAAGAATTAAAAAAATAAAGTAAATTCTATATTACTAATTAATTTAAGCTTGTAGAAATTAAAGTTTGAAATTATAAGCATATTTTACTTGGAATTGTTTATGTGGATTCTTTAAGTAAATATCAAAGTTTTAATCTAGTTTTTCCCATCTTGCACTGGTGCATTAATCATTTAAAAGGTTAAAATGTTCACTTTTCACTGTTTTATGGTTTATTTTGTCGTTAGGTTTAGTAACTTACTGTTTTGTGATATCTGGAGTTAATTTTCTACTCAAAATGACCTATTTATGTGTAGCATCTGCTTAGGATCATGTATGATTATTTCGGCTTTATGTTATAGGGATTCCTTTAGCCTTTTGACATTTGCATATAAATTACAGAATCTGGGCCCATGGTATACATTTATATGAGTGCTTAATGGCAATGTTTACCCTCATTATCTGGAAGATACTGAACAGACCAACTCTCGGGTCTCACAATTCGACTTCAAACACATTCTGAGATAACTAGATAGCCCTCGATGCCACACACCAAATGGGCCTGGCTGACCAGCCAACTCACATTCTCACAATACAGAACACACACACACTTTTATTAATTTAGACTATTATTAATCAGTTACAAATGTATCTGGTGTATGCATGTATTTTTTTTTTGTATGTTTCACTACTGTAGTAGCATACAAGTCTTTATTTGTATTAGTTAGACTCTCAATGCTTATATTCAGATATATGAGTGTATCTCTGCTTTAAGATCTTCTACATGTTTCTTCCTTTGTATCAAAATGATCTGCTTTTTATTCCTCAAACAATTATGTAATCTATGTGATCCTAAAATGCATCATACTATTTGTAATCACATCAGTCATAAAATATGTAAATGAGGTGTCACCGGGACAAAGAAACACTTTCCCACTGAAACTATATGCCTTGTTACTGGTCAACCCAACCAAAAGGGGTGTTACTGGGAAACCAGATAAAACCTCTCCCACACCTTTCCGGGAGGAGTCCGATCTTCTGGCAGTTTTCAGCAACTTTGTTGATTCACTTCGGAGCAGTGAAATGACGGATGATGGATGAAATGAAGAAGGTTTATTATTATACATGCACTGGGACACTTTACTCAGCAACTCCAGAACCAATGCAAGTAACCGCTTGTTAACTATTTAGATGCGCTTCTAGGCTTTGACCCCTTTTAATTAAGGTGATGAGATTCTTTGATGGTTCTTTACAGGTTGTGATTTAGTTTATGAGTAAATACTACCTTGACTCTCCACTTTCTTGCGTTCGAGCGCTCTCTTTTTCTTTTTCTCTCTCCCTTTCTTGCGTTGGCATCTATGTTTAATGTGTGTATGTTTGTGTCTAGTCAGATGTTGCATGTTCCCCTGTAGCGTAGTTTAATAAACATCCATATGTATTCACACTGGGCTCTAATTGAACGTACATTTGTGTATTCCCCCATGTTGAATTGTACGACGGTGAAACAACATTGCATTATCAATGTTGATTCTCTTTTTTCAAAATCAACACCTAATTTAACGTTAATCCAAACGTCTACGAATGACCGTAATTCACTCATGATGAAGGTTAAAAGGTGAAACAACGTCACGATTTAAACGGTTGAACAGCCCCCCCTCAAAATGAGCTCCACCCTCAAAACATTCAAACTCTGTCACTCCTTCTGTCTATTTCTGTTTTGATCTCCTCAATATCTCAAAAAAAAGAAAAAAAAAAAGAATCAGCGATCAGTAAAGAAATGAGAGAACCACTTTAAATAAAAAGACTGCATATCTTTGTATTTCTCGCTTTCCATATTTTAAACGATTATTCAGAAAGTGAAAAAACATTTTCGACTGCTGGAGCTGAAAGAGTGAAAATGGATTCACTATCTGCAGATGATTTTTCTTGTAACGTGTGCTGTGAAATCTTTAAGGATCCTGTTCTTTTATCATGTAGTCAAAGTTTCTGTAAAGAGTGTATTCAACAGTTTTGGAGAACTAAGAAAACTCAGGAGTGTCATGTCTGCAGGAGAAGATCTTCAAGAGATGATCCTCCATGTAATCTAGTGCTAAAAAACTTTTATTTTCATAACAACATGAGCCGCTTAAATTCACCATGAAATAAAAATTGAAAAGTCTTATTTTTTTAATGGAATACTGTAGTGTTTATTATAAATAATTTATCCATGCACTTCATTATTATTATTTTTTTAACTCATGTGCTCTAGTAATCCTTTACCAAAAACATGAATCTCCCCCAAAACAACTCATCTTCTCTTCTGTCCATGAGCTATGGCGCAAGGGCGGAGCTAGCGACATGATGGCTAAATGGGAAAAGTTGAAGTTGATGCTTCACTTTATAGAAATCAGTGCATTGACCAGTGCTGACACAAGCCCCGAGGGAGTACACTCACTCACTCGCGTGAGGCGGCGAGATAAAAAAATAAAAAAATAAAAAACTACACTCGGGTGAAGAGAGGGGCGGAGCTGTCAACTGATCACCACCTGGTGGTGAGTTGGATCCGATGGCGGGGGAGGAAGCTGGACAGACTCGGCAGACCCAAACGTACTGTGAGGGTCTGTTGGGAACGTTTGGCCGAGCCCCCTGTCAGAGAGATCTTCAACTCCCACCTCCGGCAGAGCTTCGACCGGATCCCGAGGGAGTCTGGAGATATTGAGTCTGAGTGGACCATGTTCTCCACCTCCATTGTCGCTGCGGCTGCTCGGAGCTGTGGCCGTAAGGTCTCCGGTGCCTGTCGAGGCGGCAATCCCCGAACCCGGTGGTGGACATCGGAAGTAAGGGATGCTGTCAAGCTGAAGAAGGAGTCCTATCGGGCCTGGATGGCTTGTGGGACTCCGGAGGCAGCTGACAGGTACCGGCAGGCCAAGCGGACTGCAGCCCGGGTAGTCGTGGAGGCAAAAACTCGGGCCTGGGAGGAGTTCGGTGAGGCCATGGAGAAGGACTATCGGTTGGCCTCGAAGAGATTCTGGCAAACTGTTCGACGCCTCAGGAGGGGGAAGCAGTGCCCTACCAACACTGTTTACAGTAGAGATGGGCACCTGTTGACCTCAACTGGGGATATCGTCGGGCGGTGGAAGGAATACTTCGAGGATCTTCTCAATCCCACCGACTTGTGTTCCGTTGAGGAAGCAGTGGCTGGGGACTCGGGGGGGCACTCGTCCATCACCCGGGCTGAAGTCATCGAGGTAGTTAAAAAGCTCCTCGGTGGCAAGGCACCGGGGGTGGACGAGATCCGCCCCGAGTACCTCAAGTCTCTGGATGTTGTGGGGCTGTCTTGGCTGGCACGCCTCTGCAACATCGCATGGCGGTTGGGGACAGTACCTCTGGACTGGCAGACCGGGGTGGTGGTCCCTCTTTTCAAGAAGGGGGACCGGAGAGTGTGTTCCAACTATAGGGGGATCACACTTCTCAGCCTCCCTGGAAAAGTCTATGCCAGGGTACTGGAGAGGAGAATTCGGCCGATAGTGGAACCTCGGATCCAGGAGGAACAGTGTGGTTTTCGTCCCGGTCGTGGAACACTGGACCAGCTCTATACCCTTTCCAGGGTGCTGGAGGGTTCATGGGAGTTTGCCCAACCAGTCCACATGTGTTTTGTGGACTTGGAGAAGGCATTCGACCGTGTTCCTCGCGACATCCTGTGGAGGGTGCTCCGGGAGTATGGGGTCGGCGGCTCCCTACTTAGAGCTGTTCGGTCCCTGTACGACCGGAGCAAGAGCTTGGTTCGCATTGCCGGCAGTAAGTCAGACCTGTTCCCGGTGCATGTTGGACTCCGGCAGGGCTGCCCTTTGTCACCGGTTCTGTTCATAATTTTTATGGACAGAATTTCTAGGCGCAGCCAAGGGCCGGAGAGTGTCCGGTTTGGGGACCATACGATTTCGTCGCTGCTTTTTGCGGATGATGTTGTCGTGTTGGCATCCTCAGACCAGGACCTTCAGTGTGCATTGGGACGGTTTGCAGCCGAGTGTGAATCGGCTGGGATGAGAATCAGCACCTCCAAGTCCGAGGCCATGGTTCTCAGTCGGAAAAGGGTGGATTGCCCACTTCAGGTTGGTGGAGAGTTCCTGCCTCAAGTGGAGGAGTTCAGGTATCTTGGAGTCTTGTTCACGAGTGAGGGAAGGATGGAACGTGAGATTGACAGACGGATCGGTGCAGCTTCTGCAGTAATGCGGTCGCTGTACCGGTCTGTCGTGGTGAAGAAGGAGCTGAGCTGTAAGGCAAAGCTCTCGATTTACCGGTCAATCTACGTTCCTACTCTCACCTATGGTCATGAGCTGTGGGTCATGACCGAAAGGACAAGATCCCGGATACAGGCGGCCGAAATGAGCTTTCTCCGTCGGGTGGCTGGGCGCTCCCTTAGAGATAGGGTGAGAAGCTCGGTCACTCGGGAGGAGCTCAGAGTAGAGCCGTTGCTCCTCCACATCGAGAGGAGCCAGCTGAGGTGGCTCGGGCATCTATTTCGGATGCCTCCTGGACGCCTTCCCAGGGAGGTGTTCCAGGCACGTCTCACCGGGAGGAGGCCCCGGGGAAGACCTAGGACACGCTGGAGGGACTATGTCTCCCGGCTGGCCTGGGAACGCCTCGGGGTCCACCCGGAAGAGCTGGAGGAAGTGGCTAGGGAGAGGGAAGTCTGGGCGTCTCTGCTTAGACTGTTGCCCCCCCGACCCGGCCCCGGATAAGCGGAAGATGATGGATGGATGGATGGATGGAAAAAACTAAGCCTACTGGTGTAAAAACAGTGAGATGAAAGCACAAAAAAGACAATTTAATGTGTAAGTGTACACATTTTTATTACCTGTAACATATTCAACATGTAATACATGTGGAAAAATATTTATTCAGATTTAAATAAGTTTGCAAAAAGTATTATAAAATATTGCAAGTGAAAGTGCAAGTGTGTTTAAGAAATTAAACTAAATATATACACTTGAAACACAAATAATTAAAATATTATAAAAATAAAAGATACATAAACTAAATAAAATAAAATACAAATATATTATATATATATATTTATATATATTTTTTTTACAATTTGTTTACACATTTTTTAATACTTTTTAATAAAATAAAAAAAGACTAAGAAATAAAATACTGCTGCAAAGTTCTCCACTAAATAAAATACTCAGTCTCAAATTAATATCATATAATAAAACATAATGAAAAATATAAATAAATAACTATTATTACAGTGCAACATTACCAATCCCAGCTTGTACGCCTGCTCATATTTAAAAAAATATATATCACTTTTCCAGCATCAACAGTTTCAGTTTTTAGACCTGCTCAGATTTTGTTATTGCGTTGGACCGATCGGAATTAAGAGCAAAGGTCTGTTTAAATGCCGACGGAGCTGCGTTTGAATTACAATCATTTTTTTCATAGTTGTATTGATGTTCACACTCTTGACACTTGACACTTTTGAAAAGGCATATATTGAAAAGTATATATATTGTTGTCGTGAAGAAAATATCCTGGTCTGTCGGCGCCCCGGCGGCCTCCCTCTATAGGTGTTTCTCAATGTCAAGGAAGGATCCTCGGAAGCCAGTATTTTGAGGATGCTACGCAGTGTTGGGAAGGTTACTTTGGAAATGTAATAGGTTACAGATTACAAGTTACCCTGTTTAAAATGTAATAGTAGTGTAACTTTTTCAATTACTTTATTAAAGTAATGTAACTAATTACTTTTGAGTACTTTTTGATTACTTTTCTAAATTTGTGAACATTATAATAAATAAAAGCATATATATCAACTCAAATACAGTTATCTAATAAGCATGTGTCATATGCTGTTTAATAAACTCCTGAAACATTGGTGTTTTTTTTTTAAACTGCTGTCTCTTTATATATGATATGATGATAGTTTTCTCAAAATAAGTAAAATGCATGAAGTGACAGAGCAGTTCTAGAAATTATGTGTATGTGATCGTGTACTCATATATTGAGACGGCAGAGGTTGAAAACACTGCGAGCTTCAGTAGGCCTATGTGTAGTAAATGAAACTGCATGTCTTTGCCATTAATTTACAGGAGGGGCAAACTGGGAAAAAAAATCAGAATGGAAAATTCAAACTCATACAAACAAATTCATGGACAATACTATTTTTTTGTATGTACCTGACATAAAAAAGGTTTAAATCTTTAATATGGGGACATGTCAAATAATTAAAAGTTCTCTCCTGAACGGCACCTTCACTTCCATTTTTCTCTTCAGTCTCATTATTTTGCCCCGTTATCCATCTTAATACTCAAGATTGAACAAAACTGTACTTTACAATACAATACTCTACAATACTACAATATATTTATAGAAAAATCCTAATACTGTACACGAGTCATGTTTTTCCCTTACAAAAATGTACCATGCTTTTATTAGCCTATATAAAAGTACAATAACCTTGTATGGTTTTTTGTTTTGCTAATGGATTCGTATTTATTTTTAAATAAATAAATTTGTAAAATAATTTTACATTTTTGGTTACCACAGTTAAACAATAGTAACCATTTTCACTGGATTTATAGTAAAATAATAAAATGTTAATTTTCGCAAGGGTTGTGTCAAAAAAGCATCTTTACAGATTAAACTGACCTGAAACCCTGAACAGTAGTTCTGCTTCTCTGTTCCAGCTGTGCGCTTCCACAGTCCACTCTTTTCTCTCTCTTTCGCATTGATTACTTGGAGTCTGATCCAAACCGTTTGGCGGAGGCGCGGAGAGCGCGCGAGTCACGACTAACAGATTTATTAGAGATTTAATTATCAAATGGCGGATTAGCAAATGATCGCTTTAGTACATTCGGCAGGCAATTATACAATAATGATATAAAAATATTGGGACAAGTTGAGGAAGACTGAGGAAGCTGGCAGGCCACCGGGAATTGTCCCGGTTCTCCCGGTGTCCAGTCCGCGCCTGATTTCAACTGACAATGCAGAACGTGCAGGAGTCATATATTGCATTTTGGGGGCTTGATATTCACAGACACCAGTCCATGTCATGTTTTGATTCAAGCGTACTGACCTACTTTTGATTTAGTCATCCAAAATGTGGCATATTCCGTCCGCGTTAGGCATTCCATTTTTCTGACTGGATTCTACGAACCAGACTGTATTTCCGCATCCCGGAAATTATTAGGGCGTATGTCTTAGAATAGTCAGTGCAATTTGGGAAAGAAATCAGTTAAATCTGTATGTGGATGTGTGTAAATATTCAAATGTAATCCCCTTTGTAATCGTTAAAAAATTCATAAGTAACTGTAATTTAATTACTCATTTTTTCTTAGTAACTGTAACTAATTACAGTTACATTAATTTTGTAATTAAATTACGTAACGCTGTTACATGTAACTAGTTACTCCCCAACACTGATGCTATGTCATCGACATCCGTCGAAGGACTGTTCCAATGTCGAGGAGTCCTTCATTCGAAGAATATCCCATACACAGGAAAGGATGCATATGTGTATCCTTCGCGCTCTTCGCGCTCTCAAATCACCCACAATCCCATGCGCACAGCTTTGCTATCTAACGTTAGTTAAAAAATTAAAAAATGTTGAACGTTAGCATAGTCGGAGCGTTAACGGTTTTTATTTACGTTACCAAACATTTGTTATAACTGTAGTAAATATAAGTAAAGTTTGACGTTTAAATTAGTACAAATTACTACTGTATTGATATTGTAAATTATACAAATACAAATGGTTAACTGAACCGGACCTGTCATTTAACAATTGTTTGCGTCATCGGCATTTCTTTTATAAATAACTAGTTAAGTTGTCTAAAGTAATTTAATGATACCATTCACAGCGTTATTCAAACGGACCTTTTCACTGACGTAATGACGCAATTACGTGCACTTGATATCCTGTTCCATTTACGTGTTCTCCGAATGCGAAAGAGGAGTCTCACCTAGCCTCTGAAGGAAGTGACTTGGAAGGATCAGTCCTGCCAAGGAAGTATCATTGACATTGAGAAATGCCTTATGTCACCTACAGTATCAGCAGCGCGCCAGTGCCGCGTCAGGCATGATTCTGGTGTGTAAAGACACAGAAAACTCGAAGCAGCCATCACGCAACTGACAAGCAGCAGAAACGCCAAGCAGCCAGTGTGTCACAGGCCTTAAAATCAGCTGCAGGGCGGGATTTGCGCTGAATGCAGAGACTTCCACCACTTAATATGTTTGTTTGGAAACACGAAAACGTACCTACGTTCCACATACAAAAAATTGCATTCGGTCATTCGGTACACACATGCACCATACCGAAAGCCCTGTATTGAAACGGGTAGTTAATATAACTTCCAATCTGGAAGTTATATTAACTATTTTTATGTATGTAAGAAAACATGTTAATTGTGCTTCCAATCTGGTAAATAAAACTTTTAGCACTTTAAAACTGAGAAATGTTGCTTTGGCTGTTCAAGGGTACAGATTGCTTAGATCTTTACTTTGCGTGACTTCTTGGCTGCAAAATCATCAATCACCTCATCATATGACACACTCAGTGCAAGGAGTGCAATCCAGTATGCAATCCTCGGTTGGAGTGGCCTCTATAACTTGGGAATCAGATGGATGGGATTCTGAAGACTGATGTTTTGCCTTAGGATCAGCGGATGGCCCTTAAATATACAATAACAGAAATTAATGGACAATGTAATGACTGATTTCAATACAGTAATGAATCTACATTGTTGTATAATATAAAATGAATACAACCAATGCTTTATATCAAATTGCAAACTGAATAAAAATATATTCTTTACCAGGAATGCAATGAATAATTCCAGATGTAGCAGCATCAAATGAATCTGCAGACATTTCAGCATAGACCCTAGTGCATAAATAAAGCCAGAAAACACTATTTTAAAAATGAAAGTATATAAATATGACACATACAAATAAAGCATGAATCAAAAGCGTTTTCTTGTCTTCTTTTTATCGGCTCTGGAAAGATACCATCGATTTAAAACAGCAACCAGACTTTTGATGTTATTACTTAAGACTTATTTAAGACACTTTTTCGAGTAGGCTATATATAGAAAGCAATTTAGAGAGAGATACGTGGCTATGTGGAATATGTGGAATCTGTGTACTAGGAATACATTACAACATTCTAGTTCACCCAATAGCCTATTGCGGGCGGTGTTATGCTAAATAGAGTGTGGTGCTGCTGTGTATGTTTTCAACTACAATCATCCTAAAACAGCTTTAATAACTCTTTATTGCAGTTGGTCTGATGCTTCATGCCATGCTTTGCTCCTCATTTAGCCTCTGCTGTGCTTGACCCTGTAATTGCAGCTATATTCATTCTTGTTTTCACTCTTCTGATGGTTTTCAACTTTCTTTTCATGAAAGTACAAATTGTATAGTAGTATGGTATACAGTGATACAACCCAGCAGTCAAGATACTATCATAACACTTAGCCACCTTCTTTTTTTTCGTTTTCTTTTCTTTTTTTCTTTTTTGCACAAAAAAAAAGGTGGATAAAAAGGCACTCAGTAAACAAAAACCTTGAAAAAAACTATATATGACAGCAAAAAGCTGGCCAAATCACAGAAATGCAGATTCATATGGGACTAATATTATCACAGGTCCTCTGTGTTCGGCGAAATATGGTAGGTCATTTGAGGGTGTATTTTTACTTTTCAAATTACAGACATGGAGGATTACCACGGGATTAAGATCACAGACAATATCCGCAATTATTACAAATGAATAGAGGTCACCAGGTAATACTAATCCCGTACCAATTGGGCTTTTGTTTTCATTAAATATCAGGGGTATATGACACAATGTGAAAAGGAAAGCTTTATTCTTATTAGCAAAACAGCTTAAGCCTGATTTTTGTTTTTTTCCAAGAATCCCATTCTTCTGTTAGTTATGTAAAAAAATTGTGGAGTCCACAATGGGGTAATTACCTTTGGTTTATCCATGGAACTAAATGCTCTAAAGGAGTTACTACTTTAAGGAATGCATTTAAAGGCAATATTTAACATTCGGTCTGTGATTCATATGGACATTTCTTTGTGTAATCTCATTGATCTCATCGTAATCTCATTCAAGTTTCATTGTTAAGGCCAATATCCATGATTTTAACTTAAGGTCTGAGAATATATATATATATATATATATATATATATATATATATATATATATATATATATATATATATATATATATATATAGATCAGTTGATGAATATTGCTATTGACAGTGTTCCTGATAAATGGCCACTAGACCGGACCTCATAAATCAATTGAAAGTTTAAACAATTCAAGGAGAGACTTGATGTGATTGATGTCTGGAAGACTAAATTCCCTTATACTAAAGCTTTTACCTGGAGCAATTAAGCTGCCTCTCGGTTAATGTGCAGCAGAAACGGAGACTAAATAAGGTTTGTCCAAGAAAGTTGCTAGATTTTTCGCTTGTCACTTTTTTGGAGGAAAGTCGATATAGAAAGTATTCTGTACACAGATGTAAATTATGGTACTATTACATATAAATAATGTACACTCATAAATGACACTGTATGTCAAATAGCATGTAGAAAATTTAATTTATAGAATTCATAGCGCAGGAGCTGGTGATGAAAATTTCAACAATAGGTTTTATTAAAGTATATTGCAGAAAGTGTATTGAAGTTTATTTTTATTAATTGCATTAATGCACATAGCATATATTATAGACTAAATAGTAATACATTTAAAATATTTTAACAAATGTTATTTTGGAGAACACAAAATTATTTTACATGTGCTTTAGTATATTGATAAATATATATAAAATAAGTGTTTTTAAAACACAATAAAATCATAAATATGTAAAATGTATAAGCAATAATTAGTTATCATAAACTATCATAAAGTATTTTTAAGTATGTTAAGACCTATTATCATTAAAGAGTAATCTCTTTAAGTACACTTAAGTGGCCTTTAATTTAAATTATATGATATTATTTGCAAATGCACTTTTAAAAAAGTATACTTTTAAGATTTGAAGAACACAAAAGTCAACTTTTAACACAATTAAGCACACTTCTTTTTCACAAGGGTTCATATTTCAATCAAAAGAAGATTTATTTAATCACATATAACAGAAGTGCAAGGTTATGATATGTTTTCAGTGTGAATACATGTTAAAAAGTAACTGACCGTTCACAGTGAGCTTGATTGGCAGGTGATCTGACCTATCATAACGCCGAAACCTCCATCTTGCCTGACAAACAAATTAGACAGAAGAGTAGATTAACTTTGGTGGACTTAAACTTGAAAAATGTTGTATAAAGACGTGTGACATCTTTTATTTAGTGCTTTAATTAAATATGAAATAATCGGTTCACGTGTGCTGCTTGAACTGAGGTATATATATATATATATATATATATATATATATATATATATATATATATATATATATACTACTTTATCTATTAGCACACTTGACCCTCTAACACTTGCACTCACTATTTGTTTTCTCACTGCTTAAAAAAATAAATAAAATAAATAAATAAATATATATATATATATATAGGTGTGTGTGGGTGTGTGTGTGTGTGTGTGTGTGTGTGTGTGTGTGTGTGTGTGTGAACACTGGACTGACCATTGACTTGCCAGTAATGGAACACATGTCTGCAAAACAAATGAATAAACATAAAAAAATGACAAACCTCAAGTTAAAATGTTTTGTGTGTCATTGTTTTTAAAACGTTCATATTCCACTTCAGACTTTAAGTAACTTAGCCTTATAATATTCAGTGACAGACGGACAAGCCACTAGGCTATATAAAATAATGAATAGAAACACATTTAGTTACCCCCTTTTCTCTCTGCCAGAGTGCACGCGCAGATCTCCGATTCCTCTGATAAAGTTTCAACATATATCAGACGCTATGAGTTTTTTTGGAACTCCCCCTACTGTCTTCTGACATCAGCACCGTAACCTAATGATCCATTCTGATTGGCCAACACGCATTTTGCGTAATATGAGTACAGTTATTAAAACTGCAGTACAGCGTGACCAAATAAATTATATAGCAGAAGAATTCAAGAAAACAAGAAATCTGTTCTACATCATCTAGGAGAAAACTTCAGCTTGCTGTTTGGAATCCAGATTCTCGCAGGTTTTACTTTTATTTATTTATTTAGCAGAGGCTAAACATTTTGGGTTCCTGGGTATGTATGTATGTATGTAGGCTACATGTGTTTATTTGTTTATTTATTTATTCAGAACAGGACTAAAAGATACTTTTTTATTAGTCGGAATATATGTTTTAGCTTGTGTATTATCGCGCAGGTTACAGGCGATAAAGTTGATTAGTCAAGGACCAAGTTCATGCGCTATATATAGATATATAGAAGCATATGCCTACACCTGATGCGCACTTTTTATGGGCAAGGTGGACTGGGTACAGTTGGTACACTTTATGCTTTTTCCTTTACCACACCAAAACCAGGGACAGAAAAGAAGTTATTTTTCATATGACAGTTCTGATACTTGTCTACTAAATAGCCTAATGCTCCGTGATAAATATCCGTAATGTCATTCCAAATGTAAAATACTTTTTAAAAATAGAATCCAACTGTTTTAATATCCATTCAGTATTTTATTTGATTATTTGTTTAGTTAAAAGTAGTTCATTTGTAAATGAACAGTAATGGCAAACAGCAATACAATATTTAATTTCAGTTTATCATTTTATAATAACAGTTGAAAAGTTGAGTACCAGAACACTGAACAATTTCAAACAGCAATAATAAAAAATGCAAAAACCTAATAAACATAATAACCCAATAACGTCGTGGAACTAAACTGCATGCAATAGGATTATAGTGCGGGTACATTTGATACATGGTGTCTCAACTGTACCCCGCTGACCACCTCGGACATTTCTTTAGATTTTACGATGACCTTGCATGACACAAAGTCATGAAATATGTCAGCTTTTAGAGCACAGATTAATGTTTACGAAAATGCAAGTTACCTCTAACAGTCATATTAGGATAACAAGCTATTCAATGTGGAAGGGATGTGATGAAGTGAAAAATGTACCTTTAAAAAAAAAAAAAGAAAAAAAAAAAAAAAAAAAATTTCGCCGATATACTGGGGAAGCGCATGTAGCCTACTTCAAATTTCCCACGATCTAAGAGGACGCTAATAAACATGTGCTCTTTAGGGGCTCAAGACACTGCCCTTTTTCAAAATTATTCAGAAGTGACTCTCGCAGACAAATTGCAGTGATATTGCGTTTGAATTATAATTATCATGGCAATGTGTTTAAAACAGAAATTAATCGCTCAAAAGTAAAAAAAAAAAAAAAAAAAAAAAAAAAAAAAATATATATATATATATATATATATATATATATATATATATAGCGTTTTTTTAATATACATAGCCTATCTGTCAATCTGAGGCGTTGCTAGGGTTGCGTGTGTTTTGCTTGACAGCCTGATTCGGAAACCTTCTTTCGGTGAGCGCCTATGGGTCGCATTTATAAAACAGCATTTATTCAAAATAGAGATGCTTTCTAATAATATAAATCTTTGCACTTTTTTCTATCAATTTAACAATTCCTTGCTGAATAAAAACAAATTTTTCCCCCCAAAAATTAATTAATTAAATAAATAAATAATAATAATAATAATAATAATAATACTGACCTCAAGCTTATGAACATTTGTGTATATTGTTTCAAAAGTTATATTTTAAATAAATTCTGTTATTTTTTTTACTTTTTATTTATCAAAGAATCACAGGTTTCTAACACTGCTAATAAAGCTTTATTGCGTAAAATGTATTTAAAAGTATATAAAAAGTGTGTAATATATATATATATATATATATATATATATATATATATATATATATATCAAGCGGAATAGGCTGTTTTAAACAGGTGTGTTTTGAGTTGCAATTTAAAATGGGTGAATGAATCGATGTTTCTAAGTTGGGGTTGTAATGAATTCCAGAGGTGGAGAGCAGAGCGGCTAAATGCCCTGATCCCGGTGGTGGTGAGACGGGCAGAGGGGACAGAAAGGTGTGGGAGGGGCAAGATTGTGTATGGCCTTGAATGTAAACAGAAGGATTTTGAATTGGATGCCAAACTGGAATGGGAGCCAGTGGAGTTATGATGCGGGCAGCAGAGTTCTAGACCAGTTGAAATTTATGGAGAGATTTGTGAGGGAGGCCAAAGAGGAGAGGATATCAATAATCCAGACGGGAAGTGAGTGTGGACAAGGATGGCAGCAGTGTGGGGGGTAAGGGAGGGGCAGAGGCGATTTATGTTTTGTAGGTGGAAGTAGGCAGACCGGGTAATGGTATTGATGTGGGATTGAAATGATAGTGTGGCGTCAAGGATGACACCCAGACTCTTAACCTGGCGGCAAGGTGAAACGGAGGAGTTATCAAAGGTGAGAGAAAAACTATCGTATATTTTGGATAGAGTGGATTTGGTGCCAATGAGGAGAACCTCGGTTTTATTACTGTTTAATTTGAGGAAGTTTTTCACTCAGTACGCGCTGAAGGCTTGTTGCAAAATAGCCAATGCGTTTAACAGACTAGAAATGAGAAGATCCTCCAATAACCAACAGGTCTGGTGTTTGGGTGCACTTTGGATTCCCTTTAAGCTATAATGGTGATGGCAAGAGAGTGGTGGATAAAAAAACAACGGTATGTCGCATCTGCAACATGACAGGGTACACCAGCGGGAATAAAAAAAAAAAAAAAAAAAACACCAGCGGGAATATCTGGGATATATGCGTCAGTACTATCTGGGAAAAGACGAAAAAAAGGAGAAACATGCACGCAGCAAACTATCCCTGCAGCATTTAGACACTATAGCTTACAGGGAATCCAACCCAAACACCAGACCTGTTGGTTATTTTAGGATCTTATATTTCTGGTCTGTTAAAGGCATTCGACATTTTGCAACGAGCCTTCAGCGCGTGCTGAGTGAGCGAGCGCCTTAGGGGCCGTTCACATATCGTGCCTAAAAACGCATGGAAAACGCTAAGCGCGTCTTTCTCCTCCTTTCCAAAGCGCTTGGGCAGAAGCGCTCATGAGGCGTCTGTCTTTGCTAAGCAACAATGACGTGCTCTCTCCATGAGACGCGGAAATTTCAGCGAAGGATAAATGGATTTGCAGCTCTAAAAATCGCTTGCAGTAGCTCTGCTACTAAATTTATTTCAAAATTGCAATCCATATACAACTATGATCAGCTGATCCTTCATCTTGGCTGAGCTCTCAACGTTGTTACGGGAAAGGATGAAGCTGATTGGTTAGTTCTTGTCACATGACCCGCGGTGCGCTTGCGGCATTCTGAAAAGTTGAGATGTTTTTACATTTTGCTGTATCTAAAACGTATCGAACCGAACCGAACCGAACCGTGACATCAGTGTATCGTATCGAACCGAACCGTGAATTTTGTGAACCGTTACACCCCTAATATATATATATATATATAATTATAATATATATATACTGTATATACAAAGGTGCTTCTCAATAAAATAGAATGCCGTGGAATTATTTCAGAATTGTGAAACTCATGTATTAAATAAATTCAATGAACACAGACTGAAGTAGTTTAAGTCTTTGGTTCATTTAATTTTTATGATTTTGGCTCACATTTAACAAAAACACACCAATTCACTATTGCTGTGTCCGAAACCACTCCTTATCCACTATATAGTCCACTATATCGGGTGTTAGCCATTTTGTAGTGCTGTCCGAATTCTAAGTGAACGACTTCATTACCTACATTCGTTCACTATTTTTTACCCACAATGCATTCAGATTTCGCTGAAGCACTATTTCCCACAATCTAATGCGGAGTAGCGACGAGCTGCATATGTGACGATGTTTTTGCAAGTCTCATGCGCAGTGTTCATCACCTTATATAGGGATTAGTGAATGAGTGAACAAGTGAGCGATTTCAGACACAGCATATCTTGCGTGACACGCAATCAGCTAATCAACTCAAAACACCTGCAAAGGTTTCCTGGCTTTAAAATGGTCTCTCAGTTTGGTTCACTAGGCTACACAATCATGGGGAAGACTGCTGATCTGACAGTTGTCCATGTAACGGAGGCCAGCGAGTAGTGCTGTGCAGGTAAACCTCACTCCCCGATCTCAAGAGATGCACTAGCAACAGACGCTAGTGGCTGTAGCCATTTAGCCTCCTTGTTAGTGCGTCTGCCTCCCATGCCGGAAAACCTGGGTTCGAGCCCCGCTCGGAGCGAGTGCGAGGAGCGTCAGAGAGAACCCGGGTGAGAGGGGTTACATCCAGAAGACAATCACTGACATCCTTCACTAGGAGGATAAGCCACAAACATTGCCAAAAAATCTGGCTGTTCACAGAGTACTGTATCCAAGCATGTTTACAGAAAGTTGAGTGTATAAGCGTGGAAGAAAAGGAAAGAAAAAGCACAACCAACCGAGAAAACTGCAGCCTTATGAGGATTATCAAGCAAAATCGATTCAAGAATTTGGGTGAACTTAATAATGAATGGACTGAGGCTGGGGTCGAGGCCTCAAGAGCCACCACACACAGACGTGTCAAGGAATTTGGCTTCAGTTGTCGTATTCCTCTATTTAAACCAATCCTTTGGCGACTTACATGGGCTAAGGAGAAGAACAACTGGACTGTTTACCAGTGGTCCAAAGTCCTCTTTTCAGATGAGAGACAGTTTTTTATTTCATTTGGAAACCAAGGTCCAACTAGCAGGGCTAGTTCTGAGTAACAATTGGGTGGGTTTTCTTGTGAAAACCTGGCAACCGTGAAGACGCAACAACAACAATTTACTGGAGACTGCAACATCAATACGAGTTGCTTTTGTGAGGGAGTTATGGGAGTTAAATCTAGTTTAAACAAATATAAAGATAATATCAAATATAAAGGTCATCACATCTGTCGAGAAATGGCGCAGATTGGATGAAGGTGATTATCAAATGCAGTATAGTTGTAAAGTCTGCGCGTTTGGCTAGCTGCTTCGGACAAGGGTGCCAGTAGCACTTTAAATGGCAAAAACACACACAATTATGTAAAAATGCGCGGTTTTGGCAAGTGATTTTGTAAACACTGCCTTAAATGAGTTATAAAGTCCAAAGTAATCATTGGGTTGGGAGAAAACCGGATATGTGTCAGATATGCATCATGCACGTCAGATATTAAAGAGACAGCGCTGCTTTTAAAGTGAAACTTGCTGAAGTCTGTGTAATCACATAAATGCAAAGGAGAAATCACTCGACTGTTCTAGTCACTGATTAAATTAAGATAAATTTATAGTGTATGTGAAGATTGTTTTACATTCACTTAAATTAAAAGTTATATTTTTCAGAGCCTAGATAAAGGTAAAAAAATAACACTTTTCAATAATACTGTAATGTCACTTGGCTATAATAGCTAAAATTGAGAGGAAGATGCGTTTAGTGGAAACATCATCAGAGGTATCATAAAAATTGGTTAATAATAAAGAGACTTGGTGAAGAGATGTCATTAAAAATATTTAAAATAAAACATCTTTATGTTGTTTCTACATTTATTTGGAGGTTCAGTGTTAAATTATGACAATTTATTAATAATCAATTAGTCATGACTAAATACAGAAAATGTGTGATTAGTTTATTTTTATTTTTATTGACAGACAACAAAAAATGCGAACCTTTTATAGATCTTGTTGTTGGTAATATTAATTCATTTTACTGCTTAATATATGCATTTCATTTTAAATAATTATTTTATAGACTCATATAAGCTCATAGCCCAAGTTGCTTGAAGTCCAGTGTTAAGTTTCCACAGTCTGTGATGATTGGTGCAATGTCATCTGCTGGTGTTGTCCCTTGTGTTTTTTGAAAACCAAAGTCACTGCACCCGTTTACCATGAAATTTTAGAGCACTTCATGCTTCCTTCTGCTGACCAGCTTCTTGAAGATGCTGATTTAATTTTCCAGCAGGATTTGGCACCTGCCCACACTGTCAATAGCACCAATAGTTGGTTAAATGACCATGGTGTTGGTGTACTTTGTCTGGCCAGCAAACTCACCAGACCCGAACCCCATAGAGAATCTATGGGGTATTGTCAAAAGAAAAATGAGAAACAAGAGACCAAAAAATGCAGATGAGCTGAAGGCCACTTTCAAAGAAACCTGGGCTTCCATACCACCTTAGCAGTGCCACAAACTGATCACCTGCATGCCACGCAGAATTGAGGCAGTAATTAAATCAAAAGGATTCCCTACTAAGTATTGAGTACATGTACAAAAAATTAACATACTTTCCAGAAGGCCAACAGTTCACTAAAAATAGTCTTATGAAGTATTCTTATTTGTTGAGGTAGTGAATTGGTGGGTTTTTGTTAAATGTGAGCCAAAATCGTCACAATTAAAATAACCAATGACTTAAAGGGGGGGTGAAATGCTATTTCATGCATACTGAGTTTTTTTACACTGTTAAAGAGTTGGATTCCCATGCTAAACATGGACAAAGTTTCAAAAACGAGCATTTCACCCCCCCTTTAAACTACTTCAGTCTGTGTGCACTGAATTTCTTTAACACACAAGTTTCACAATTTGAGTTGAATTACTGAAATGCATTAACTTTTCCATGACATTCAAATTTATTGAGAAGCACCTGTATATATATATATATATATATATATATATATATATATATATATATATATATATATATATATATATATATATATATATATATATATATATTATTTATTTATTTATTTTTTTGATATATTTGGTATTTTGAGTTATTCACAGATTCTGAAAGTGTAGACTCCAAGCTTTCCAACGATGTGTAACACACGGAAATCTGATAATATTTGGAGAAGTTGTGGCCATTTGAAGGTAGTTACTCAAAAAAGCTCAAAAAGCAGAAAATAGCCTCTAAAGAATGTTGAAAGCTCCCCCCTGTAAAGCTGCATGTTTGCATAGCAAAGATAGCATAATAAAGGATAATGTGCATTGTAAATGTCAGTAATTTATCTTTTTTTGACTTTTATAAAAATGATTTAGAGTTTTCTCTTTTTATAAAACCATTTTTGTCAAAACTCTATTTGAACTTGTGCATTGTAAATAAAGTTGCAAGACACTCCTATAAAATCTGGTCATCATTTTAAATGTTAATATTTTAATGTTTAAGTAAACAAAAAGTACATATTGATGCTAATTTTATTTTTTATTTGCTGGTTTTCTACATAAAACTTGGTGAATTGATTGCTGAAATGCATTGTTACAGTTTTCATGCGTCAAAGACAACTATGCAAAAAGCTTTTATTTTTGTCCATATGACAGAGGTCTGATATTCTATTCGTCATATTTCTGTTTTGCATAAAACTGAAGAATATTCGGTACATCCTATGCTGTATTCTAAAATGATCTGATATTAATTTTTGCATAAATTTTATTTAAAAGAGCTTAGGCCCAAGTAACCAGTCATTTCACAGTGCGTACCGTAGTAGTTTTGTGCGCACGTGAACACCATGGCAACGTACAAAAAAAAATTACCTCACGCGGGAAACACATAAATGAAGGTAACTAACGTAAGGTCTAAACATGGGCTAAACATGAGATAATGTGTATGTGTTCTTAGAATGAACACAAAACGACAAACTTTGATGTTTATGGAAACTCACCCCATAAGAAACAGAAAAGTATTCTTGCAGATCTCGTTGCCTTCAATGAAATAAGTAACCATCTCCAAAGTTTGCATTGTGTGTCTGTTTGCCTCTAAATGTCCAATAATTTGCATGTCCTGCCACTCTTTTTCCGCAGCTAAAGAATCCAGCTGTATGTTGTACATAATGTCTGGAGAAAGCTTCTGGCTACCTTTCTCCCCGTGTAGCATTTACAGTCAAAGTCACAGATTTTCCCCATTTCTCTGTCTTTATCCCCATCAAATGTTGCTATCAATATAGCCTCTGATATCTTACGGTCCAACTCGTCAGACACCAGTCCGAAACATTCTTCCTCGTCTTCATCTTCGCTCAGTTGTAGATTAGGGATATTATACATTCTTATTATGCCACTTTCATCGTCGCTCTGATTGTCTTCAGAATCAGTGAGCGCTTGTTCGCTAGAGCCGGCCAGAGCGCTGCATAATAAGTAGCCACGCTTCCCTCGGAGGGCGGGGGCAATAACAAAAGAAACAAAAGCCGGCTTATCCAGTATGGAAATACACACAGACAATGATATGCCCCTACTGCGTGCTAGAATCTCCAAAAAACAAGCCGATTTCAACCTCAAAATGTACGCTTTTAAATATACCAATACTGTTACCTCAAACACGGAGAGGCTTCTTCGTGATCTCAACTAGCAGATTCTGCAAAAAAACGAAAATCACCAATTTTGAAAAAAAAAAAAAAAACGCTTCTTTCTCATTTTGCTCGAAAGTTGTGCTGCCGACTTGTGTCACTGGTTTACGTATATATATATATAGAGCACAGGCTGTGGCTCCTCCCCCCTAGAGAGAGCCAGGCACTTCATCTATCTTCTGATGAGGAGGTTGATGTAATCAGTGTCAATATTAGGAGTGTGGAATCGCCACCACAGTCCCTCACATATGAGGAGATAGTGAATGTTGTTGCTTGTGCTATAGCAAAGTGATACATCGGCAGGCCAACTGAGAAGCAGGACGCTTGTCCCAAGATTAAATTAAACATGTGCTTCCTGTGCATGATATCCCAGCCTTCATGCTTCCATTTTTTCCCCGATCTGCACACTGAGGTGTCGAGATTGTGGGATAACTATAATATTCTCAACTCTTCAGGCCTGCTGTTTCTAACTACTCAAACATTGTGGCATTGAATAAGAAGGGCGATGCCAGCTGTGGAGAAGGAACTTGTGAGCTATCTCTCCCTGTCTTCGGCAATGACCCTGAAAACCCTGAGTCTTCCCACCAGACCAGTTAGACTGACATCCAGCCTGCTTATACGACGCAGGTCAGGCCGGTGCGTGTCTGCACACTGTGATGGTGCTACAGGCATGCCAGGCCGACCTGCTCATGGACCTGGGGTAGGCAGGTGGTGGCATTCCAGCGCTTCCTCCCACGCCGTTCCCAGGTCAACAGGGTTTTTGATAGCGCCAGACACACAAATCACTCAAAAAGAGCAGCACAAATCGGAGCAACGCTCTTGGTCAGGGTCTTCTAAACAGAAAACAGATCTCTCATACCCCTGCCACGTCCTATGCTTCAGGGCTCAGTGGGTTCCAATTAGCAAATTTCCAGCTGCCGACCAGCAATGGTATGGCACGGGAATGCTTTTTCCCTCAAATGAGGTCACTAGAGCAGACAGGTTGGTCATTCCCTGCCAGTCATCCACTTCAGGGCACCAAAGTGACTCCTCTAGCCACAACAGAGGATGGTTCCCTTAGTAGACTTCTGGCAGCATAGGAACTAGCTAAATGTCTCAAAATGGGTCATGAAGACTGTAGAAGAGGCTAGAGAATTCAGCTCATTTCTCAACCGCCTTGCTCAATGGGGTCATTCCCACACTAGTGGGCCCAGAGTAGGCTCTGGAAGTGGAACAAGAAGTAGACACTCTCTTGAGGAAAGAGGCTATAGATTATGTTCCTCCTCTCAAAGAGTTTGGGTTCTATAGCTGTTACTTTATCATTCTGAAGCAAAACATGGAGTTCCTAAGTTCTCTTTCGGGGGTGAAGCATATCAGTATTCAAGTTCTCCCTTTGGCCTGTTACTCTCACCCCGTGCTTTCACCAAGCGTGTGGATGCTGCTCTGGTTTGACTCCAGGGCATCTGTGATGTGCTTTCTCCACTATAGAGAGCCACTCTGTACATGAGACCTTTGCAGTGGTGGCCCAGGAACAAGCGGTATCAGTACAGTTCACTCTCCATGTGGACACTGGCAGTGACACTACTGTGCCTCCACTCTCTGGCATCTTGAAAAGCCACATAATATCATTTAACGGGGCTGAATGGTAGTTGTAAATGTGTGTTTGATAGTAAGATTGTAATAAGTCATGAGCTGAATTTAGTAAGCAGTTAACTGTGAATTTATTATGATGTTCTCGCTCAAGTAAATTCATAACAAAATAATGTATTAACAAGGCATATGCTGATGCTTATGTATGAGTAGTTAAAGAATTAGTCAAATGTGCCTCTTCAAGAAAAGACATGATGCAATTTCAACTCATTGATTTAAATATGAATAAACATGCACAACACTGCCATCCTTATTCCTTTATACCACTGAAACAAAAATTCGAGTTTGAATCTGCCTTTTGCCAAACTTGTTCTTCTCTCATATCACATCAGAAATGCATTTATTAAAAAAAATATGAATTAAATAATAGAAAAGTTGAAAACAAAGTACCGGTAGGTTTAGGGTACATGCAGCAAAGGCTTTTGTCCCTATAAGGTGGCATCCATTTTTTATAATTTTATTAAAAATGATGATTTACACTCAATACCTTATTTTTGTATACTGTTTTATAATGTACTACAAAAGTGAGGTACACTTATTTGCCACAATGTGCAATAAGTAGCATAAATAGGAGAAAAATGTGTTATTTTTACAAATATAATATATAGTTAGAATTAGAATACAAAATATAATTTATCGCTATTTGCACCAAGTGTAAATAGCATATATTGCTGTTTGTGGAAGACTAATAGTGTTTTCTCTATTTTTTAATCAGATTTAACTAAAAACATAGAGAAGGGTGTAACAGGAGACATCATCCCTGAGCAAAGGAGAGAAGAATTAGAAGCAAATTAATTTCTAAAGGCAAGTATTCACAAAAATCGGAAGATCATTTTTTTTTTAGACTGTAGTTAGTTTAGATTGATGTCCTTTTCTTCCAGCAGATTTTAAACCTTAGTAGTTTATGGCAACATACATAAAATCTGTACAAAAGCAACTGGTCCTGGATGTCCTTGACAAGTTTAGAACTTGTTGTGTATACACAACATACTTACACAAAAGACTATTCTGATGTATAACATCTTTAGCTCTGCTTTTTACAAATAAATATTACATTTGTAAAAACTGCAAGATTGTACACTGCAGAAAATGCCTTTTTTACTTAAAGGGGGGGTGAAATGCTATTTCATGCATACTGAGTTTTTTACACTGTTAAAGAGTTGGATTCCCATGCTAAACATGGACAAAGTTTCAAAAATTAAGTTGTACGTTTGAAGGAGTATTTGTGTTCCAAAAAAACCTCTTCCGGTTTGTCACAAGTTTCGGAAAGTTTTTTTCGAGTATGGCTCTGTGTGACGTTAGATGGAGCGGAATTTCCTTATATGGGTCCTAAGTGCGCGCTCTTCCGGCAGAAGCAGAGCACTGAGAGGCTGAGCACAGCCTGATCAGAGCGAGAGCGTCGCGAAAAGTCACAAAAGAAGTGTGTTTTTGGTTGCCAGGGCAAGACAACCCTGCACAGATTACCAAAAGAGAAACAGCATTAAGGGACCAGTGGATGGAGTTTATTTTTACAGAGCATCAACGGAGTTGTGCAAGTGTTTTTGTTTGTTCCCTTCATTTCGGATTGCACATCGTTTATTTCTTAAGGATAATGCAGTCCCAACTGAAAAGGGTCACGATTGTGTGTTGGAACCACATGCGGTGAGTAAAACTGCTTCAAATATCTCTGTGTTGTTAACTTAGCTATCAGCGCGTAAGCACATCAAGTAAACAACATGCGATGTTGTCATCAAACTGCACTTTCCACATGTACAGCTTAAAAAAAAAAAAAAAAGACGACATAAAGTGGAACTTAGTCATTTTCCAAAACCGCTAAGCAAATATAGACAGTTTCAGTACATACCACATAGCATACCGCCTTTGATGATGCTGCTCTTGTTAAATTTCAGCCTCTGGATCTGTGTCACAGCTTCCACATGCTCTCAACTCAAAAGCCTACTGGCGCTCGTGATTCTTTAGCTCCGCCCACACGTCACGCCTCTAGGCGCTCGTGTTTTTCCGGGAAAAATCGGTACAGACTATCTTTCTCTTATAAATATAATAAAAATAAAGACTTTTTGGAGTTATGAAGGATGCAGTACTACTCTATAGGTACTCAAGATTAACAGGATATTGAGTGAAAACGAGCATTTCACCCACCCTTTAAAAATGCATTTTCTTACTGTCAAATTTCTTACATCAAGAAGGATTTTCTAGAAAAGTAAAAATTATAGTATTGTTTATTTTTTTCATTAATTTATTTTTTGTTTAGAACAAACTAAATAATCTGCCAATGATGCCAAAGATAATGTGCCAATATATATATATATATATATATATATATATATATATATATATATATATATATATATAAAATATATATATATATATATATATATATATATATATATATATATATATATATATATATATATATTTACTATGGTGATGAACACTGATAAAAACAATCCATTTCCACATATTCACAGAAACACACACTGTTTTGCTATTTGCTATTTATCATCACACATTGTTGTTTGATATTTGATACCCTCGTATATTTTCAATACACTTTTTAACTAGGGGGAAAATTTAAGACAACATTGATCTGTCATCCTTTCAATAAGAAGAAATTTTAATGTCTTCATTATTCATGTAATTTCTAAATAACATAACTATCATCTCCACAGACAGAGGAATCTCCAAAGATATGTGATTCTACCATGAAAGATAAACCAGACAAAGATAAGACAGAAAAACCTCCTAAGCAAGATGAAACTACTAAGACAGACAAACCTTCTAAGAGTGAAGAGCATCTAAATACAGAGGTACCTCCAAAGAAAGAACAACTTTTTAAGAGAGTGGAGCCATCAAGGACAGATGAATCTTCAGAGGCAGGCCAACTTTCAAAGAAAGATGAACTTTCAAAGACAGGAGAACCTTCTAAGACAGAAAAATCTCTGAAAACAGAGGAACCTCCAAAGAAAGAGGAACGTCCTAAGACAGACAAACCTTCTAAGAGTGAGGAGCATCTTAATACAGAGTTACCTCCAAAGAAAGAAGAACTTTTTAAGAGAGAGGAGCCATCAAAGACAGATGAATCTTCAGAGGCAGGACAACTTTCAAAGATAGATGAACTTTCAAAGACAGCAGAACCTTCTAAGACAGGAGAACCTTCTAAGACAAAAGAATTCCCGAAAACAGATGAAGCTTCAAAGAAAGAGGAACCTCCTAAGACAGACAAGTCTTCTAAGAGTGAGGAGCATCTAAATACAGAGGTACCTCCAAAGAAAGAACAACTTTTTAAGAGAGAGGAGCCATCAAAGACAGATGAATCTTCAGAGGCAGGACAACTTTCAAAGAAAGATGAAATTTCAAAGACAAGAGAACCTTCTAAGAAAGAAGAATCTCTGAAAACAGAGGATTCACTGAAAACAGAGGAATCACTGAAAACAGAGGAATCACTGAAAACAGAAGAATCTCTGAAAACAGAGGAACCTCCAAAGAAAGAGGAACCTCATAAGATAAACAAACCATCTAAGAGTGAGGAGCATCTAAATACAGAGGTACCTCCTAAGAAAAAAGAACTTCCTAAGAGAGAGGAGCCATCAAAGACAGATGAATCTTCAGAGGCAGGCCAACTTTTAAGTAAAGATGAATTTTCTAAGACAGGAGAACCCTCTAAGACAGAAGAAACTCTGAAAACAGAGGAATCACCAAAGAAAGAGGGACCTCCTAAGACAGACAAATATTCTAAGAGTGAGGAGCATCTAAATACAGAGGTACCTCCAAAGAAAGAAGAACTGCCTAAGAGAGAGGAGCCATCAAAGACAGATGAATCTTCAGAGGCAAGCCAACTTTCAAAGAAAGATAAATTTTCAAAGACAGAAGAGCCTCTGAATGTAGATGAACTTTCAAAGAAAGTGGAACCTCCTAAGACAGACAAACCTTATGAGAGTGAGGAGCATCTAAATACAGAGGTACCTCCAAAGAAAGAAGAACTTTTTAAGAGAGAGGAGCCATCAAATACAGATGAATCTTCAGAGGCAAGCCAACTTTCAAAGAAAGATGAAATTTCAAAAACAAGAGAACCTGCTAAGACAGAGAAATATCTGAAAACTGAGGAATATCTGAAAACAGAGGAATCACCAAAGAAAGAGGAACCTCCTAGGACAGACAAACCTTCTAAGAGTGAGGAGCATCTAAATACAGAGGTACCTCCAAAGAAAGAAGAACTTTTTAAGAGAGAGGAGCCATCAAAGACGGATGAATCAGAGGCAGGCCAACTTTCAAAAAAAGGAGAACCTTCTAAGACAGAAAAATTTCTGAAAACAGAGGAACCTTCTGAGACAGACAAACCATATCAGAGTGAGGAGCATCTAAATACAGAGGTACCTCCAAAGAAAGAAGAACTTCCTAAGAGAGAGGAGCCATCAAAGACAAATGAATCTTCAGAGGCAAGCCAACTTTCAAAGAAAGATGAAATTTCAAAGACAGGAGAACCTTCTAAGACAGAGGAATATCTGAAAACAGAGGAATCACTGAAAACAAAGGAATCACCAAAGAAAGAGGAACCTCCTGAGACAGATACACATTCTAAGAATGAGCAGCATCTATATACAGAGGAACCTCCAAAGAAAGAAAAACTTTTTAAGAGAGAGGAGCCATCAAAGACAGATCAATCAAAGACAGGCCAACTTTCAAAGAGAGGAGAACCTTGTCAAACAGAAAAATCTCTGAAAACAGAGGAACCTCCAAAGAGAGAGGAACTTCCTAAGACAGACAAACCTTCTAAGAGTGAGGAACATCTAAATAAAGAGGTACCCCCAAAGAAAGAAGAACTTTTTAAGAGAGAGGAGCCATCAAAGACAGATGAATCTTCAGAGGCAGGCCAACTTTCAAAGAAAGATGAAATTTCAAAGACAGGAGAACCTTCTAAGACAGAAGAAACTCAGACAGTAGAGGAATATCTGAAAACAGAGGAATCTCTAAAAACAGAGGAATCACAAAAGAAAGAGGAACATCCTGAGACAGATAAACCTTCTAAGAGTGAGGAGCGTCTAAATACAGAGGTACCTCCAAAGAAAGAAGAACTTTCTAAGAGAGAGGAGCCATCAAAGACAGATGAATCTTCAGAGGCAGGCCAACATTCAAGGAAAGATGAACTTTCAAAGAGAGGAGAACATTCTAAGAAAGAAGAATCTCTGAAAACAGAGGTACCTCCAAAGAAAGAGGAACCTCCTGAGACAGATAAACCTTCTAAGAGTGAGGAGCATCTAAATACAGAGGTACCTCCAAAGAAAGAAGAACTTCCTAAGAGAGAGGAGCCATCAAAGACAGATGAATCAGAGGCAGGCCAACTTTCAAAGAAGGATGAACATTCTAAGACAGAAGAATTTCTGAAAACAGAGGAATCACCAAAGAAAGAGGAACCTTCCAAGAAAGACAAACCTTCTAAGAGTGAGGAGCATGTAAATACAGAGGTACCTCCAAAGAAAGAAGAACTTCCTAAGAGAGAGGAGCCATCAAAGACAGATGAAACTTCAGAGGCAGGCCAACTTTCAAAGAAAGATGAAATTTCAAAGACAGGAGAACCTTTTAATATAGAAGAACCTCTGAAAAAAGATGAACCTTCAAATAACGAGGGACCTCCTAAGACAGACAACCATTCTAAGAGTGAGGAGCATCTAAATACAGAGGTACCACCAAAGAAAGAAGAACTTCCGAAAAGAAAGGAGCCATCAAAGACAGATGAATCTTCAGAGGCAGGCCAACTTTTAAGGAAAGATGAATTTTCGAAGACAGTAGAACCCTCTAAAACAGAAGAATCTCTGAAAACAGAGGAATCACCAAAGAAAGAGGAACCTCCTAAGACAGACAAATATTCTAAGAGTGAGGAGCATCTAAAAACAGAAGTACCTCCAAAGAAAGAAGAACTTTTTAAGAGAGAGGAGCCATCAAAGACAGATGAATCTTCAGAAGCAGGCCAACTTTCAAAGACACGAGAACCTACTAAGGCAGAAAAATTTATGAAAACAGAGGAACCTCCAAAGGAAGAGGAACCTCGTAAGACATACAAACCTTCTAAGAGTGAGGAGCATATAATTACAGAGGTACTTCCAAAGAAAGAAGAACTTCCTAAGAGAGAGGAGCCATCAGAGACAGATGAATCTTCAGAGGCAGGCCAACTTTTAAAGAAAGATGAAATTTCAAAGACAGTAGAACCTTCTCAGACAGAAAAATCTCAGAATACAGAGGAACATCCAAAGAAAGAGGAACCTCCAAAGACAGACAAACCTTCTAAGAGTGACGAGCATCTAAATACAGAGGTACCTCCAAAGAAAGAAGAACTTCCTAAGAGAGAGGAGCCATCAAAGACAGATGAATCAGAGGCAGGCCAACTTTCAAAGAAGGATGAACATTCTAAGACAGAAGAATTTCTGAAAACAGAGGAATCACCAAAGAAAGAGGAACCTTCCAAGAAAGACAAACCTTCTAAGAGTGAGGAGCATGTAAATACAGAGGTACCTCCAAAGAAAGAAGAACTTCCTAAGAGAGAGGAGCCATCAAAGACAGATGAAACTTCAGAGGCAGGCCAACTTTCAAAGAAAGATGAAATTTCAAAGACAGGAGAACCTTCTAATATAGAAGAACCTCTGAAAAAAGATGAACCTTCAAATAATGAGGGACCTCCTAAGACAGACAAACGTTCTAAGAGTGAGGAGCATCTAAATACAGAGGTACCACCAAAGAAAGAAGAACTTCCGAAAAGAAAGGAGCCATCAAAGACAGATGAATCTTCAGAGGCAGGCCAACTTTTAAGGAAAGATGAATTTTCGAGGACAGTAGAACCCTCTGAGACAGAAGTATCTCTGAAAACAGAGGAATCACCAAAGAAAGAGGAACCTCCTAAGACAGACAAATATTCCAAGAGTGAGGAGCATCTAAAAACAGAAGTACCTCCAAAGAAAGAAGAACTTTTTAAGAGAGAGGAGCCATCAAAGACAGATGAATCTTCAGAAGCAGGCCAACTTTCAAAGACACGAGAACCTACTAAGGCAGAAAAATCTATGAAAACAGAGGAACCTCCAAAGGAAGAGGAACCTCCTAAGACATACAAACCTTCTAAGAGTGAGGAGCATATAATTAAGGAGGTACTTCCAAAGAAAGAAGAACTTCCTAAGAGAGAGGAGCCATCAGAGACAGATGAATATTCAGAGGCAGGCCAACTTTTAAAGAAAGATGAAATTTCAAAGACAGTAGAACCTTCTCAGACAGAAAAATCTCAGAATACAGAGGAACATCCAAAGAAAGAGGAACCTCCAAAGACAGACAAACCTTCTAAGAGTGACGAGCATCTAAATACAGAGGTACCTCCAAAGAAAGAAGAACTTTTTAAGAGAGAGGAGCCATCAAAGACAGATGAATCAGAGGCAGGTCAACTATCAAAGAAAGATGAACTTTCAAAGACAGGAGAACCTTCTAAGACAGAAGGTCCTCTGAAAACAGATGAACTTTCAAATAAAGAGGAACCTCCTAAGACAGAAAAACATTCTAAGAGTGAGGAGCATCTAAATACAGAGGTACCTCCAAAGAAAGAAGAACTTTTTAAGAGAGAGGAGCCATCAAAGACAGATGAATCAGAGGCAGCCCAACTTTCAAAGAGAGGAGAACCTTCTCAGACAGAAGAATCTCTGAAAACAGATGCATTACCAAAGAAAGAGGAAACTCCTGAGGCAGATAAACCTTCAAAAAATGAGGAGCATGTAAATACAGAGGTACCTCCAAATAAAGAAGAACTTTTTAAGAGAGAGGAACCATCAAAGACAGATGAATCTTCAGAGGCAGGCCAAATTTCAAAGACAGTGGAACCTTCTAAGGCAGAAAAATCTATGAAAACAGAGGAATCTCCAAAGGGAGAGGAACCTCCTAAGACATACAAACCTTCTAAGAGCGAAGAGCATCTAATTACAGAGGTACTTCCAAAGAAAGAAGAACGTCCTAAGAGAGAGGAGCCATCAAAGACAGATGAATCTTCAGAGGCAGGCCAACTTTCAAAAAAAGATGAAATTTCAAAGACAGGAGAACCTTCTCAGACAGAAAAATCTGTGAAAACAGAGGAATCTCCAAAGGCAGAGGAACCTCCTAAGACAGACAAACCTTTTAAGAGGGAGGAGCATCTAAAAACAGAGGTACCTCCAAAGAAAGAAGAATTTCCTAAGAGAGACGAGCAATCAAAGACAGATAAATGGGAGGCAGACCAACTTTCAAAGAGAGGAGAACCTTCTCAGACAGAAGAATCTCTGAAAACAGATGCATTACCAAGGAAAGAGGAACCTCCTGAGCCAGATAAACCTTCTAAAAGTGAGGAGCATGTAAATACAGAGGAACCTCCAAAGAAAGAAGAATTTCCTAAGAGAGAGGAGCCATCAAAGACAGATGAATCAGAGGCAGGCCAACTATCAAAGAAAGATGAACTTTCAAAGACAGGAGAACCTTCTAAGACAGAAGAATCTCTAAAAACAGAGGAATCTCTGAAAACAGAGGAATCAACAAAGAAAGAGGAACCTCCTGAGACAGATAAACCTTCTAAGAGTGAGGATCATCTAAATACAGAGGTACTTCCAAAGAAAGAAGAACGTCCTAAGAGAGAGGAGCCATCAAAGACAGATGAATATACAGAGGCTGGCCAACTTTCAAAGAAAGATGAACTTTCAAAGACAGCAGAACCTTCTAAGACAGAAGAATCTCTGAAAACAGAGGAATCACTGAAAACAGAGGAATCACCAATGAAAGAGGAACCTCCTGAGACAGATAAACCTTTTAAGAGCGAGGAGCATCGAAATACAGAGGTACTTCCAAAGAAAGAAGAACTTCCTAAGAGAGAGGAGCCATCAGAGACAGATGAATCTTCAGAGGCAGGCCAACTTTTAAAGAAAGATGAAATTTCAAAGACAGTAGAACCTTCTCAGACAGAAAAATCTCAGAATACAGAGGAACATCCAAAGAAAGAGGAACCTCCAAAGACAGACAAACCTTCTAAGAGTGACGAGCATCTAAATACAGAGGTACCTCCAAAGAAAGAAGAACTTCCTAAGAGAGAGGAGCCATCAAAGACAGATGAATCAGAGGCAAGCCAACTTTCAAAGAAAGATGAAATTTCAAAGACAGGAGAACCTTCTAAGACAGAGGAATATCTGAAAACAGAGGAATCACTGAAAACAAAGGAATCACCAAAGAAAGAGGAACCTCCTGAGACAGATACACATTCTAAGAATGAGCAGCATCTATATACAGAGGAACCTCCAAAGAAAGAAAAACTTTTTAAGAGAGAGGAGCCATCAAAGACAGATCAATCAAAGACAGGCCAACTTTCAAAGAGAGGAGAACCTTGTCAAACAGAAAAATCTCTGAAAACAGAGGAACCTCCAAAGAGAGAGGAACTTCCTAAGACAGACAAACCTTCTAAGAGTGAGGAACATCTAAATAAAGAGGTACCCCCAAAGAAAGAAGAACTTTTTAAGAGAGAGGAGCCATCAAAGACAGATGAATCTTCAGAGGCAGGCCAACTTTCAAAGAAAGATGAAATTTCAAAGACAGGAGAACCTTCTAAGACAGAAGAAACTCAGACAGTAGAGGAATATCTGAAAACAGAGGAATCTCTAAAAACAGAGGAATCACAAAAGAAAGAGGAACTTCCTGAGACAGATAAACCTTCTAAGAGTGAGGAGCGTCTAAATACAGAGGTACCTCCAAAGAAAGAAGAACTTTCTAAGAGAGAGGAGCCATCAAAGACAGATGAATCTTCAGAGGCAGGCCAACATTCAAGGAAAGATGAACTTTCAAAGAGAGGAGAACATTCTAAGAAAGAAGAATCTCTGAAAACAGAGGTACCTCCAAAGAAAGAGGAACCTCCTGAGACAGATAAACCTTCTAAGAGTGAGGAGCATCTAAATACAGAGGTACCTCCAAAGAAAGAAGAACTTCCTAAGAGAGAGGAGCCATCAAAGACAGATGAATCAGAGGCAGGCCAACTTTCAAAGAAGGATGAACATTCTAAGACAGAAGAATTTCTGAAAACAGAGGAATCACCAAAGAAAGAGGAACCTTCCAAGAAAGACAAACCTTCTAAGAGTGAGGAACATGTAAATACAGAGGTACCTCCAAAGAAAGAAGAACTTCCTAAGAGAGAGGAGCCATCAAAGACAGATGAAACTTCAGAGGCAGGCCAACTTTCAAAGAAAGATGAAATTTCAAAGACAGGAGAACCTTTTAATATAGAAGAACCTCTGAAAAAAGATGAACCTTCAAATAACGAGGGACCTCCTAAGACAGACAACCATTCTAAGAGTGAGGAGCATCTAAATACAGAGGTACCACCAAAGAAAGAAGAACTTCCGAAAAGAAAGGAGCCATCAAAGACAGATGAATCTTCAGAGGCAGGCCAACTTTTAAGGAAAGATGAATTTTCGAAGACAGTAGAACCCTCTAAAACAGAAGAATCTCTGAAAACAGAGGAATCACCAAAGAAAGAGGAACCTCCTAAGACAGACAAATATTCTAAGAGTGAGGAGCATCTAAAAACAGAAGTACCTCCAAAGAAAGAAGAACTTTTTAAGAGAGAGGAGCCATCAAAGACAGATGAATCTTCAGAAGCAGGCCAACTTTCAAAGACACGAGAACCTACTAAGGCAGAAAAATTTATGAAAACAGAGGAACCTCCAAAGGAAGAGGAACCTCGTAAGACATACAAACCTTCTAAGAGTGAGGATATGGAGCCAGAAGAATCTCAATAAAGATAAATGCACACACTACATTCACATATGCACACACAGGATCCATACATGCACACACATAATTCATAAATACACACACAGGATACACAAATGCACACAAAATTCACAAATGCACACACAAAATTTAAAAAGCACAGAAGATTCACAAATGCATACAAAATTCAGAAATGCACACAAAATTCAGAAATACACACACAATTCAGAAATGCAAACAACATTTACAAATGCACTCAAGATTCACAAATGCACAGGACAAGATTCAGAAATGTATTTCTGATGCACACACACATATATCTTGATTTACAAACTGCTTGCGGTCTGTGAACTTCACTGCATTTGTGTGTGAATTTTGAGACTCCCTTGACTTGGCTCGACACACAAATGCCTTTTTTTAAACAGGGAATGATCTGCAACCAATCAGATATCTCCCTTGTTTTAGCCAATCACAAGAATGCACCCCACGTGGGGAATTGTTTACTTATAAGCCAATCAGCGAACAACTCACTTTCCTCACGCAGCGAACGACTCACTTTCCTCAGCGAACGACTCACTTACCTCACACAGCCGGCGACTCACTTTGCGCAGCCAGCGACCCACTTTGCGCAGCGAACGACTCACTTTCCTCACGAGTCACGCAGCGAACGACTCACTTTCCTCACCCAGCGAGCGACTCACTTTCCTCACGAGTCATGCAGCGAACGACTCACTTTCCTCACCCAGCGAGCGACTCACTTTCCTCAGCGAACGATTCACTTTCCTCAGGAGTCACGCAGCGAACGACTCACTTTCCTCACCCAGCGAACGATTCACTTTCCTCAAGCAGCGAAGTTGAGCGAACGATTCACTTTCCTCACGCAGCGATCAACTCACTTTCCTAAGCGAACGACAGCCGCAGACCCACTTTTCGCAGCCAGAGAGCCACTTTCCTCTCGCAGCGGACCACTGACTCTCTCTTCATGTAGGGACTGAATATTATAATTAAAGTGACTTCTATATTGCATCCAAAAGAATATTTAGATATATTTAAATATTCAAAAAGGTTTAAACATTTTTTTTTTTTTTACTTTCATTAAAATATTTCAATAAAATGAAATAATTGCCTATTGCAAATTTATGAATCCATGGTTAACTTTTTTTTCTGCAGTCACTGGGCTATATGTATTGAGACATTTTTTAATTTATATTTTGTAAAAAATAATAAAAAATAAACCTGAATTGTAATCTAAACATCTGTATTTTCATACAATTTAATACAATTGCTGTGTGAACACGTTCATGTGATTGGCTTATAAGTAAACAATCCCCCCACATGGGGTGCATTCTTGTGATTGGCTAAAAGAAGGCAGATATCTGATTGGTTGCTGATCATTCCCTGTTTAAAAAAAAAAGCATTTGTGTGTCGAGCCAAGTCAGGGGAGTCTCAAAATTCACACACAAATGCAGTGAAGTTCACAGACCGCAAGCAGTTTGTAAATCAAGATATATGTGTGTGTGCATCAGAAATACATTTCTGAATCTTGTCCTGTGCATTTGTGAATCTTGTTCTGTGCATTTGTGAATCTTGAGTGCATTTGTAAAGGTTGTTTGCATTTCTGAATTGTGTGTGTATTTCTGATTTTTGTGTGCATTTCTGAATTTTGTATGCATTTGTGAATCTTCTGTGCTTTTTAAATTTT
The DNA here is from genome assembly GCF_023724105.1 of Carassius gibelio. NCBI lineage: Eukaryota > Metazoa > Chordata > Actinopteri > Cypriniformes > Cyprinidae > Carassius > Carassius gibelio. Next base: position 6,470,668 of record NC_068398.1, read on the forward strand.
GTGTGTGCATCTGTGAATTTTGTGTGCATTTGTGTATCCTGTGTGTGTATTTATGAATCATGTGTGTGCATCTATGAATCCTGTGTGTGCATATGTGACTGTAGTGTGTGCATTTATCTTTATTGAGACTCTTCTGGCTCCATATGAGGAGCATATAATTACAGAGGTACTTCCAAAGAAAGAAGAACTTCCTAAGAGAGAGGAGCCATCAGAGACAGATGAATCTTCAGAGGCAGGCCAACTTTTAAAGAAAGATGAAATTTCAAAGACAGTAGAACCTTCTCAGACAGAAAAATCTCAGAATACAGAGGAACATCCAAAGAAAGAGGAACCTCCAAAGACAGACAAACCTTCTAAGAGTGACGAGCATCTAAATACAGAGGTACCTCCAAAGAAAGAAGAACTTCCTAAGAGAGAGAAGCCATCAAAGACAGATGAATCAGAGGCAGGCCAACTTTCAAAGAAGGATGAACATTCTAAGACAGAAGAATTTCTGAAAACAGAGGAATCACCAAAGAAAGAGGAACCTTCCAAGAAAGACAAACCTTCTAAGAGTGAGGAGCATGTAAATACAGAGGTACCTCCAAAGAAAGAAGAACTTCCTAAGAGAGAGGAGCCATCAAAGACAGATGAAACTTCAGAGGCAGGCCAACTTTCAAAGAAAGATGAAATTTCAAAGACAGGAGAACCTTCTAATATAGAAGAACCTCTGAAAAAAGATGAACCTTCAAATAATGAGGGACCTCCTAAGACAGACAAACGTTCTAAGAGTGAGGAGCATCTAAATACAGAGGTACCACCAAAGAAAGAAGAACTTCCGAAAAGAAAGGAGCCATCAAAGACAGATGAATCTTCAGAGGCAGGCCAACTTTTAAGGAAAGATGAATTTTCGAGGACAGTAGAACCCTCTGAGACAGAAGTATCTCTGAAAACAGAGGAATCACCAAAGAAAGAGGAACCTCCTAAGACAGACAAATATTCTAAGAGTGAGGAGCATCTAAAAACAGAAGTACCTCCAAAGAAAGAAGAACTTTTTAAGAGAGAGGAGCCATCAAAGACAGATGAATCTTCAGAAGCAGGCCAACTTTCAAAGACACGAGAACCTACTAAGGCAGAAAAATCTATGAAAACAGAGGAACCTCCAAAGGAAGAGGAACCTCCTAAGACATACAAACCTTCTAAGAGTGAGGAGCATATAATTAAGGAGGTACTTCCAAAGAAAGAAGAACTTCCTAAGAGAGAGGAGCCATCAGAGACAGATGAATATTCAGAGGCAGGCCAACTTTTAAAGAAAGATGAAATTTCAAAGACAGTAGAACCTTCTCAGACAGAAAAATCTCAGAATACAGAGGAACATCCAAAGAAAGAGGAACCTCCAAAGACAGACAAACCTTCTAAGAGTGACGAGCATCTAAATACAGAGGTACCTCCAAAGAAAGAAGAACTTTTTAAGAGAGAGGAGCCATCAAAGACAGATGAATCAGAGGCAGGTCAACTATCAAAGAAAGATGAACTTTCAAAGACAGGAGAACCTTCTAAGACAGAAGGTCCTCTGAAAACAGATGAACTTTCAAATAAAGAGGAACCTCCTAAGACAGAAAAACATTCTAAGAGTGAGGAGCATCTAAATACAGAGGTACCTCCAAAGAAAGAAGAACTTTTTAAGAGAGAGGAGCCATCAAAGACAGATGAATCAGAGGCAGCCCAACTTTCAAAGAGAGGAGAACCTTCTCAGACAGAAGAATCTCTGAAAACAGATGCATTACCAAAGAAAGAGGAAACTCCTGAGGCAGATAAACCTTCAAAAAATGAGGAGCATGTAAATACAGAGGTACCTCCAAATAAAGAAGAACTTTTTAAGAGAGAGGAACCATCAAAGACAGATGAATCTTCAGAGGCAGGCCAAATTTCAAAGACAGTGGAACCTTCTAAGGCAGAAAAATCTATGAAAACAGAGGAATCTCCAAAGGGAGAGGAACCTCCTAAGACATACAAACCTTCTAAGAGCGAAGAGCATCTAATTACAGAGGTACTTCCAAAGAAAGAAGAACGTCCTAAGAGAGAGGAGCCATCAAAGACAGATGAATCTTCAGAGGCAGGCCAACTTTCAAAAAAAGATGAAATTTCAAAGACAGGAGAACCTTCTCAGACAGAAAAATCTGTGAAAACAGAGGAATCTCCAAAGGCAGAGTATTCTGTCCTCAGTGTGTGTGACTGTACACAAATCGACAGATAGCTAACAGGCTTCAAGAGAAAGTCAGAGGCTGGAGTAAAGTTCAAGGCTCTTTACTGTTGTCTTAATTCTCATGAAGGAATCTTTGTAAAACTGAAATGATACAGAAAGATAACACCAATCACTGAATGCTATCCAAACATGTCATACATTAACAGACATTAAATAATACACCTTTAAGCTACAAAGTTGTAACACATATATTACATTCAGCTAATATGCTTATAACTGTAAAAACTTATAACTTATAGTAAATATAGTATGTGCAGCTCAACAGCTAAACTAACAAACTATTGAATGACCTCTTCACTGAAAGCCTATACAATAGCAGTTTTCATGTGTAAACAAATAAATATTCAAGAACATTGCAGAAAGTCTTACATGACATATGTATCAACGTAATTAACTATAAACTCAAATACAACTTACAAGCGATGCTTTCTCAAGGCACAAACACAAAATGAAGACAGGATTAGATTACTAGAGCTGCAAGTGGACCGCATGGAATATAACTACTGATGTATTTCCTGATCTGACTGCATCATGTGATAAAATCAACCAATGAAAGCAATGTAAGAATTATATATGAACACAATGAATTACTCCTAGATGACCACTAGGGGGAGAAAGAAACAAACTAAATGCAAAGTATTCTTACAGAACATGACACTCCCCGCCTGGTATTAATTAAATACCACTCTCTGAATAACCTTATTAAGTCTGAATAAAAAAGGGAAAACTAAATCAGTTTAATTCCTCAGCACTCTTGAGAAGGATCGTCTCAGAAACAGGTCTCAAGAAGGTCCTTGCTGACCCAGATCTTGTGACCTTGAGTTCAATCTTCCTGACCTTCCCATCTTCGTCAGGGAATGTCCTTGTAACCAGAGCCATGGGCCATTCATTCCTTTTCTCCTGGTTATCCTTAAGCAGAACCAGGTCACCTTTCTCAATGTTTGGTCGTACATCCTGCCACTTGCTTCGGCTTTGCAGCGTAGGAAGGTACTCACGTCTCCATCTGCTCCAAAATGTGTTGGCCAGATGCTGCACCCGTCTCCACTGCTGGCGATGAAGATCTGTGCTGTCAAAGGTTCCCGGAGGAGGAGGGTAAGTAGACATCTTCTGAGTCAGAAGTGTAGCAGGAGTAAGAAGAAAGGGTGACTCCGGGTCTGAAGAAATAGGTGCAAGTGGCCTAGCATTAATAATTGCTGTGATCTCTGCCATTAAAGTAGACAACACCTCATGAGTGAGGCATGAAGGGTTGGTTTGCATAAGCATGGAGTTGAGTATCCGTCTGGCGAAACCAATCATTCGCTCCCAAGCTCCTCCCATGTGGGAGGAATGCGGAGAGTTAAACACCCAAGAGCAACCCTCTTCACCCAAGTACCTCCTCACATTGGGCTCTTTGGGATCGGTAAGGAGTATGTGCAGCTCCTTGCAGGCACCTGTAAAGTTGGTTCCACAGTCTGAACGGATTTGCTTGGCAGGTCCCCGCAAAGCAAAGAATCGGCGCAATGCATTGATAAAGCTTGATGTGTCCATCGCCTCTATCAGCTCTATGTGCACGGCCCGTGTGCTCATGCAGGTGAAAAGTACAGCCCACCTTTTGCTGTTAGCCTGACTACCGCGGGTTCGTCTTGTGGTGACAGCCCAAGGGCCAAAAACGTCAAGACCCACGTAGGTGAAAGGGGGCTCTGTACTCAGACGATCTGAAGGTAGGTCTGCCATCTTTTGTTCAGCGCTTTTCCCCCGAAGTTTGTTACATGTCACACATTTGTGAAGGATACTGCTGATACATTTCTTAGCTCCAATGATCCAAAATCCAGCTTCGCGGATAGAGCCTTCTGTAAAAACACGACCTTGGTGCTTAACCTTGTCATGGTAATGGCGCACAAGCAATGTTGCAATGTGGCTGCGGCCTGGAATGATGAGAGGGAACTTTTCTTTAGTGTCGAGTAACGCATGGTTGAGCCTGCCTCCTATTCTCAGAAGACCCTCTTCGTCCACATAGGGGTTAAGCTTTCTCAGTGAACTATCTTTTGAGATATCTTTCCCAGCAACCAAGCAGGAGAACTCTTTGCTGTAAGTTTCCCTTTGCACACACTTGACAATAAGAGTTTCTGCCTTAGACAGTTCTTCTGCCGTGTGAGGTTTTCTGCACAGATGCCAACCACTACAGCTGCCATTCTTGGTTTTTACTTCATTTCTTTGAGACTGAATGATGTGTGTCAGGAATGCTGTGGCTCGTACCAGAGACTTCCAAGATGAGAACCGTTCAAAACGATGAGATCCCAGACTACATGATGGAGTAGAGAGAGTGGTGGCATGAGAACGCACATCAACGTCTGCATCTGGATCAATGAGCTCATATGACTCCTCTCCTGAAATGGCTTCTCCTTCAGGAAGGGACAAAAATGAAGGCCCTGTGAGCCAGGTTGTGCTTGCTAATTCAGCCGCAGGTACAGAACGTGTAGCATGATCTGCTGGATTCTGTGTGGTGCAGACGTAGTGCCACTGCTCAGGTTTGGTGGACTTCCTGATTCGCTGGATTCTGTTGGAAACGTACACATAAAACCGCCTGGTCTGATTGTATATGTACCCCAAGACGACCTTGCTGTCTGTATAAAACTGCAATGTGTCTACACTGATGTCCAACTCACTCTCTATCAACTCTGCCATTTCTACTGCCAACACAGCTGCTCCCAGTTCCAACCTTGGGATAGTGTGAGCAGATAAGGGCACCAGTTTTGCCTTTCCCAAAACAAATCCCACGTAACACTCTCCATCATCGCTGATCACCTTAAGGTAAGCTACAGCGGCAATGGCCTTCACCGAGGCATCTGAGAAGATGTGGAGCTCTTTCTTTTGGGTGGTGGTAAGGGTAGTAGGTGTGTAGGCTCTTGGAATCTTGAGCTCACTCAAGTCTTGCAAGGAGTCTTTCCACATTCTCCATTCAGTTTCCTTCTCATGTGGAAGAGGCGTATCCCAGTCGAGGGCTTCAATGCTAGTAAACTCTCGTAACAGGAACTTCCCTTGTATAATGATTGGCGCCACAAATCCGAGAGGATCAAACAAACTGTTCACGGTGGCTAGAACACCTCTACGGGTAAAAGGCTTCTCGGTAGATGCTACTCTGAAGGTGAAAACATCATGTTTAAGATCCCAGCTGAGCCCTAAGCTGCGTTGAATGAGGGATGAATTGTCGTTGAAGTCCAGGTTCTGCAAACCCTTTGCGTGGTCTTCTAGTGGAAAGGCATCCAAAACGCCAGAGTGGTTTGACGCTATCTTATGGAGGCGTAAGTTTGATTCTGCAAGCATCTCTTGTGCCTTTTTCAGCAGATCTATGGCTTTAGAAGCTGATGGTAGAGACTTGAGGCCATCGTCGACGTAGAAGTCGCGCTCCACAAAGTGTTGTGCCTCTGAGCCATACTCACTTGCTCCATATTGTGCCGCGCGACGAAGACCATAGATAGCTACTGCTGGCGACGGGCTATTGCCGAACACATGGACTTTCATCCTGTACTCAACAATCTCCTTTCCTGGTTCGTTGTCCTTGAACCAAAGGAACCTAAGGAAGTCTCGATGGTCTTCTCTGACAGTGAAACTGTAAAACATCTGCTCAATGTCTGCTACCACTGCTATTGACTCTCTGCGGAAGCGTAGTAAGACTCCAAGTAAGCTGTTGTTCAGATCTGGGCCTTTAAGTAACACATCGTTGAGAGAAATCCCATGATGCTGAGCACTGGAATCAAACACGACTCTAATCTGGTTCGGCTTCTGAGGGTGATAGACACCGAAGATGGGTAAGTACCATCGTTCCTTTCCCTCTTGCAGCGGTGGAGCTAACTCTGCCTGGTCGTGATCGAAGATCTTTTGCATGAAGTTCACAAAGTGAGTTTTCATCTCAGGCTTTCTTTTAAATGTGTGGCACAAAGAGGCAAGGCGACTAAGAGCTTGTTCTCGATTGTTTGGCAGCTGTCGCCGTGGTGATCGAAATGGAAGAGGCGCCACCCAGCTATTAGACTCATCTATAAACATTTCTTTATCCATAAGCTCCAGGAAAAGATCATCTTCGATGGAGAGACCCACTTTGTCATCATCCTTGGTTCTCTCAAAAATCGTGCTGCCGAGGCTGCAGTCATGGAGGACTGGGGTGTGGTTTGTAAGGCCGTGAAGAGATGTGCAGTGTAGTCCTTCATTGCCAAACCTCTCCTTGACTTGAATATGATTGGGACATGGAGTAAGGAGAGATGGACGTCCATTTTCGAGCACGTTAGTCCGAAAAGAATTTACAGAATCTGTCTTTTGGGCTGAGCCCAAGCAGACGTTACCTATAACAACCCAGCCAAGGTCTAGTCTTTGAGCGTAGGGTGCTCTAGGTGGCCCATTGCGTTGTTCTCTGACTTTGTGAACCTGGAGGATGTCGCGTCCCAGAAGAAGGAGTATCTGGGCCTCTTGATCTAGGTGTGGTATCTTGTGAGCTATGGACTTCAGGTGTGTGTGGTGCTGTGCAGCTGCTGGAGTTGGAATCTCTGTGCGGTCATTCGGCACATGATTGCATTCAATGAGTGTAGGAAGCATCACACTTGTTGTTTCATCCAGTGACTCCACCATGAACCCTGTGGCTCTTCTCCCAAACGCTTCGGTGACCCCTGAACATGTGCGCAGAATGTATGGTGAGTTTGACCCTTCAATTTGAAAGAGGTCAAAGAATTCAGACCTGGCCAAGGACCTGTTGCTCTGATCATCCAGAATGACATACATTTTCACAGCTTTGTCAGGGTGTGCTTTAGGATAAACTTTCACTAGGCAAATCTTGGAACAGGATCTAGGTTCCTTACTGTTATCACAGACCTCCGTGCACCTAGAGGTGACTGCCATCTGAAGTGTTTCTCTTTCACCCTCCCCGCCATGCTCTGAGGGGGGACTTTTCCTGTCCCATGGTGGGGGTCCAGGATGTAGTGCTGCAATATGGCTGTCGCTCTCACATTCTGTGCACTTCAAAGCTACTTCACAGTTCTTAGCCTGGTGAATAGTAGAAGAGCAACATCTGAAACAGATCCCATTTTCTTTAAGAAAAGCTTTGCGTTCCTCTAGTGACTTACTTCGAAAACCTCTACACTTTTTCAGAGGATGTGGCTTCTTGTGGATCGGGCATTGTTTGTCTATTTCTCCTCGCCTGCTGCTTGAACTATCCGCCTGAGAAGCTGTTTGTAGTGACGCGATTCCAGTCTTGTGAGCAGAAACATAGCCTTTGCCATATGCTGATCTCTTTTCCACTCGATCAAACTTTGATGGTCCTGTAGTATACCTGTGGGAATTATTCAACGGGGTTACAGGGGCTGTCAAGAGAGTGAAACTTGGGTCGTTTCTTCGGCGTGCTTCACTGCATATGAACTCTGTAAAGTATGCAAATGGAGGAAAACATACATTGTGTTGCTCCTTGTATTGTGAGCCTTGAGCTAACCACCTCTCTTGCAGACCAATTGGCAACTTCTCTACGATAGGGTTGACACCCCTTGCGGTGTCCAAGTATGAGAGCCCTGGAAGGTAACCCTCAGATTTTGCAGACACTAACTCCCTTAGCAGGTCTCCCAGCTCCCTGAGCTTTATGGGGTCCTTATGACTGATTTTAGGAAAGTTCTCTATCCTCTCAAAGAGAGCTCTTTCAATTACCTCGGGGGAGCCATAGCACTCCTCTAGGCGATCCCAAGCCATTCTTAAACCTATATCAGGCCTGGCAACATGTACAGAACGAATCCGTATGACGTGTTCTGAAGACTGATTTCCTAACCATTTTGTTAAGAGGTCAAGCTCTTCGCTAGCACTTAAGTTCAGTCCTCCAATAGCGTTGCAGAATGAAGATTTCCACGCCCAGTAATTTTCTGGACGATCATTAAACTTGAACAGGCCAGAATTCACCAGCTCTCGACGTACCAAGTACCTCGCAATATCACTCATACCTGCCCTGTCGTCTGCATAGCCTAAATGTGACTGTAATGAGGCTCTACTGACAGAGCAAGGGTCTGGACGAGTAGAGAAGAGGTGATCAAAGGAGTGGTGTTGAACTGCTGGCGTTGGCCTTTCAGGCTGCTGCGCTTTATGGTTATCATCCCTTGTGTTGAGTTGATGTACCATGGACGTTGTTCTTTCTAGCTGTTGTGCTGCAGCCTGAATTGCACCCTCATTCTTGGGTAAGAAATGAGAAGCACTGTTGGGACCAGGGAAATGCTCCTTTCTGTCTGATTGGACCTCAGGTTTGATGAGCGGCAACAGTGATGGCGTGTATGGTTCAAGTACTGGGGGTTTTTCATCACTGAGACGTAGCTGGGAGTGTTGTTCGACATATTCACGGGTGCGCTGAATGGCGGCTTGAACTGACTCATGAAGACTCCGACTGCCCTGAGTACCTTCGATCTCTGCTGCTGCCTCAAAAACTTCAGCTTCAGCCAAAGCTACTGCAATCTCCCTCTCTTGCTCCAAAGCTGCTAACTCAACGGCTATACGTGCTTCCTTGACCTTCAAATCAGCTGCAAGATGTGCCTCTTTTATCTTCAATTCAGCTTCTCTCTGAACAAAGGTGGCACGTGCACGTGCAGCTTCAACTTTAGCACGGGCCTTAGCAGCGGCCCTGCTAGCTGAGGACACTTTAGATGTGCTTGATAAGGTGGAATGTTGTGATCTTGCTTCACGTGCCGTCTCTTGATCTTTAACACTGCCGTCAGTGATGGATGCTTTTCCCACTCCAGCCTCACTGATATGCGACATTATGTTTAACAATCCTCCAAGATGTATTAGACGGGAAGTATAAAGAGGCCTTAGTATGTTTGAGAGGTGTCCTGGCTCAGTTTTTTATCTTCTTATTGCTGTTTTGCCCGCCGTGAAGTCGCTTTTTTACTATTCTGTCCTCAGTGTGTGTGACTGTACACAAATCGACAGATAGCTAACAGGCTTCAAGAGAAAGTCAGAGGCTGGAGTAAAGTTCAAGGCTCTTTACTGTTGTCTTAATTCTCATGAAGGAATCTTTGTAAAACTGAAATGATACAGAAAGATAACACCAATCACTGAATGCTATCCAAACATGTCATACATTAACAGACATGAAATAATACACCTTTAAGCTACAAAGTTGTAACACATATATTACATTCAGCTAATATGCTTATAACTGTAAAAACTTATAACTTATAGTAAATATAGTATGTGCAGCTCAACAGCTAAACTAACAAACTATTGAATGACCTCTTCACTGAAAGCCTATACAATAGCAGTTTTCATGTGTAAACAAATAAATATTCAAGAACATTGCAGAAAGTCTTACATGACATATGTATCAACGTAATTAACTATAAACTCAAATACAACTTACAAGCGATGCTTTCTCAAGGCACAAACACAAAATGAAGACAGGATTAGATTACTAGAGCTGCAAGTGGACCGCATGGAATATAACTACTGATGTATTTCCTGATCTGACTGCATCATGTGATAAAATCAACCAATGAAAGCAATGTAAGAATTATATATGAACACAATGAATTACTCCTAGATGACCACTAGGGGGAGAAAGAAACAAACTAAATGCAAAGTATTCTTACAGAACATGACACAGAGGAACCTCCTAAGACAGACAAACCTTTTAAGAGGGAGGAGCATCTAAAAACAGAGGTACCTCCAAAGAAAGAAGAATTTCCTAAGAGAGACGAGCAATCAAAGACAGATAAATGGGAGGCAGACCAACTTTCAAAGAGAGGAGAACCTTCTCAGACAGAAGAATCTCTGAAAACAGATGCATTACCAAGGAAAGAGGAACCTCCTGAGCCAGATAAACCTTCTAAAAGTGAGGAGCATGTAAATACAGAGGAACCTCCAAAGAAAGAAGAATTTCCTAAGAGAGAGGAGCCATCAAAGACAGATGAATCAGAGGCAGGCCAACTATCAAAGAAAGATGAACTTTCAAAGACAGGAGAACCTTCTAAGACAGAAGAATCTCTAAAAACAGAGGAATCTCTGAAAACAGAGGAATCAACAAAGAAAGAGGAACCTCCTGAGACAGATAAACCTTCTAAGAGTGAGGATCATCTAAATACAGAGGTACCTCCAAAGAAAGAAGAACTTCCTAAGTTAAAGGAGCAATCAAAGACAGATGAATCTTCAGAGGCAGGCCAACTTTCAAAGAAAGATGAACTTTCAAAGACAGAAGAACCTTCTATGACAGAAAAACCTTCTAAGACAGAAGAACCTCTGAAAACAGAGGAACCTCCAAAGAAAGAGCAACCTCCTAAGACAGACAAACCTTCTAAGAGTGAGGAGCATCTAAATACAGAGGTACTTCCAAAGAAAGAAGAACGTCCTAAGAGAGAGGAGCCATCAAAGACAGATGAATATACAGAGGCTGGCCAACTTTCAAAGAAAGATGAACTTTCAAAGACAGCAGAACCTTCTAAGACAGAAGAATCTCTGAAAACAGAGGAATCACTGAAAACAGAGGAATCACCAATGAAAGAGGAACCTCCTGAGACAGATAAACCTTTTAAGAGCGAGGAGCATCGAAATACAGAGGTACTTCCAAAGAAAGAAGAACTTCCTAAGAGAGAGGAGCCATCAGAGACAGATGAATCTTCAGAGGCAGGCCAACTTTTAAAGAAAGATGAAATTTCAAAGACAGTAGAACCTTCTCAGACAGAAAAATCTCAGAATACAGAGGAACATCCAAAGAAAGAGGAACCTCCAAAGACAGACAAACCTTCTAAGAGTGATGAGCATCTAAATACAGAGGTACCTCCAAAGAAAGAAGAACTTCCTAAGAGAGAGGAGCCATCAAAGACAGATGAATCAGAGGCAGGCCAACTTTCAAAGAAGGATGAACATTCTAAGACAGAAGAATTTCTGAAAACAGAGGAATCACCAAAGAAAGAGGAACTTTCCAAGAAAGACAAACCTTCTAAGAGTGAGGAGCATGTAAATACAGAGGTACCTCCAAAGAAAGAAGAACTTCCTAAGAGAGAGGAGCCATCAAAGACAGATGAAACTTCAGAGGCAGGCCAACTTTCAAAGAAAGATGAAATTTCAAAGACAGGAGAACCTTCTAATATAGAAGAACCTCTGAAAAAAGATGAACCTTCAAATAATGAGGGACCTCCTAAGACAGACAAACATTCTAAGAGTGAGGAGCATCTAAATACAGAGGTACCACCAAAGAAAGAAGAACTTCCGAAAAGAAAGGAGCCATCAAAGACAGATGAATCTTCAGAGGCAGGCCAACTTTTAAGGAAAGATGAATTTTCGAAGACAGTAGAACCCTCTAAGACAGAAGAATCTCTGAAAACAGAGGAATCACCAAAGAAAGAGGAACCTCCTAAGACAGACAAATATTCTAAGAGTGAGGAGCATCTAAAAACAGAAGTACCTCCAAAGAAAGAAGAACTTTTTAAGAGAGAGGAACCATCAAAGACAGATGAATCTTCAGAAGCAGGCCAACTTTCAAAGACACGAGAACCTACTAAGGCAGAAAAATCTATGAAAACAGAGGAACCTCCAAAGGAAGAGGAACCTCCTAAGACATACAAACCTTCTAAGAGTGAGGAGCATATAATTACAGAGGTACTTCCAAAGAAAGAAGAACTTCCTAAGAGAGAGGAGCCATCAGAGACAGATGAATCTTCAGAGGCAGGCCAACTTTTAAAAAAAGATGAAATTTCAAAGACAGTAGAACCTTCTCAGACAGAAAAATCTCAGAATACAGAGGAACATCCAAAGAAAGAGGAACCTCCAAAGACAGACAAACCTTCTAAGAGTGACGAGCATCTAAATACAGAGGTACCTCCAAAGAAAGAAGAACTTTTTAAGAGAGAGGAGCCATCAAAGACAGATGAATCAGAGGCAGCCCAACTTTCAAAGAGAGGAGAACCTTCTCAGACAGAAGAATCTCTGAAAACAGATGCATTACCAAAGAAAGAGGAAACTCCTGAGGCAGATAAACCTTCAAAAAATGAGGAGCATGTAAATACAGAGGTACCTCCAAATAAAGAAGAACTTTTTAAGAGAGAGGAGCTATCAAAGACAGATGAATCTTCAGAGGCAGGCCAAATTTCAAAGACAGTGGAACCTTCTAAGGCAGAAAAATCTATGAAAACAGAGGAATCTCCAAAGGGAGAGGAACCTCCTAAGACATACAAACCTTCTAAGAGCGAGGAGCATCTACTTACAGAGGTACTTCCAAAGAAAGAAGAACGTCCTAAGAGAGAGGAGCCATCAAAGACAGATGAATCTTCAGAGGCAGGCCAACTTTCAAAAAAAGATGAAATTTCAAAGACAGGAGAACCTTCTCAGACAGAAAAATCTGTGAAAACAGAGGAATCTCCAAAGGGAGAGGAACCTCCTAAGACAGACAAACCTTTTAAGAGGGAGGAGCATCTAAAAACAGAGGTACCTCCAAAGAAAGAAGAATTTCCTAAGAGAGACGAGCAATCAAAGACAGATAAATGGGAGGCAGACCAACTTTCAAAGAGAGGAGAACCTTCTCAGACAGAAGAAACTCTGAAAACAGATGCATTACCAAGGAAAGAGGAACCTCCTGAGCCAGATAAACCTTCTAAAAGTGAGGAGCATGTAAATACAGAGGAACCTCCAAAGAAAGAAGAATTTCCTAAGAGAGAGGAGCCATCAAAGACAGATGAATCAGAGGCAGGCCAACTATCAAAGAAAGATGAACTTTCAAAGACAGGAGAACCTTCTAAGACAGAAGAATCTCTAAAAACAGAGGAATCTCTGAAAACAGATGCATTACCAAGGAAAGAGGAACCTCCTGAGACAGATAAACCTGCTAAGAGTGAGGATCATCTAAATACAGAGGTACCTCCAAAGAAAGAAGAACTTCCTAAGTTAAAGGAGCAATCAAAGACAGATGAATCTTCAGAGGCAGGCCAACTTTCAAAGAAAGATGAACTTTCAAAGACAGAAGAACCTTCTAAGACAGAAAAACCTTCTAAGACAGAAGAACCTCTGAAAACAGAGGAACCTCCAAAGAAAGAGCAACCTCCTAAGACAGACAAACCTTCTAAGAGTGAGGAGCATCTAAATACAGAGGTACTTCCAAAGAAAGAAGAACGTCCTAAGAGAAAGGAGCCATCAAAGACAGAAGAATATACAGAGGCAGGCCAACTTTCAAAGAAAGATGAAATTTCAAAGACAGGAGAGCTTCCTAAGACAGAAAAATCTCTGAAAAAAGAGGAACCTCCAAAGACAGATGAACCTCCTAAAACAGACAAACCTTCTAAGAGTGAGGAGTATCTAAATAAAGAGGAACTTCCAAAGAAAGAAGAACGTCCTAAGAGAGAGGAGCCATCAAATACAGATGAATCAGAAGCAGACCAACTTTCAAAGAGAGGAGAACCTTCTCAAACAGAAAAATTTCTGAAAACAGAGGAACCTCCACAGAAAGAGGAACCTCCTAAGATAGATAAACCGTCTAAGAGTGAGGAGCATCTAAAAACAGAGGTACCTCCAAAGAAAGAAGAACTTTTTAAGAGAGAGGAGCCATCAAAGACAGATGAATCTTCAGAGGCAGGCCAACTTTCAAAGACAGGAGAACCTTCTAAGGCAGAAACATATTTGAAAACAGATGAAGCTTCAAAGGAAGAGGTACCTCCTAAGACATACAAACCTTCTAAGAGTGAGGTGCATCTAATTACAGAGGTACTTCCAAAGAAAGAAGAACTTCCTAAGAGAGAGGAGCCATCAAAGACTGATGAATCAGAGGCAGGCCAACAATCAAAGAAAGATGAACTTTCAAAGACAGGAGGACCCTCTAAGACAGAAGAATCTCTGAAAACAGAGGAACCAAATAAGAAAGAGGAACCTCCTAAGCCAGACAAACATCCTAAGAGCGAGGAGCATCTAAATATAGAGGTACCTCCAAAGAAAGAAGAACTTTTTGAGAGAGAGGAGCCATTAAAGGCAGATGAATCAGAGGCACGCCAACTATCAAAGAAAGATGAACTTTCAAAGACAAGAGAACCTTCTAAGATAGAAGAATCTCTGAAAACAGAGGAATCACCAAAGAAAGAGGAACATCCTGAGACAGACAAACATTTTAAGAGTGAGGAGTATCTAAAAACAGATGTACCTCCAAAGAAAGAAGAACTTTTTAAGAGAGAGGAGCCATCAAAAACAGATGAATCTTCAGAGGCAGGCCAACTTTCAAAGAAAGATGTACTTTCAAAGAAAGGAGAACCTATTAAGACAAAAGAATCTCTAAAAACAGAGGAATCTCTGAAAACAGAGGAATCAACAAAGAAAGAGGAACCTCCTGAGACAGATAAACCTTCTAAGAGTGAGGAGCATCTAAAAACAGATGTACCTCCAAAGAAAGAACTTCCTGAGTTAAAGGAGCAATCAAAGACAAATGAATCTTCAGAGGCAGGCCAACTTTCAAAGAAAGATGAACTTTCAAAGACAGGAGAACCTTCTAAGGCAGAAAAATATCTGAAAACAGAGGAACCTCCAAAGAAGGAGGAACCTCCTGAGACTGACAAACCTTCTAAGAGTGAGGAGCATCTAATTACAGAGGTGCTTCCAAAGAAAGAAGAACTTCCTAAGCGAGAGGAGCCATCAAAGACAGATGAATCTTCAGAGGCAGGCCAACTTTCAAAGACAGGAGAACCTTCTAAGGCAGAAAAATATCTGAAAACAGAGGAACCTCCAAAGAAGGAGGAACTTACTAAGACTGACAAACCTTCTAAGAGTGAGGAGCATCTAATTACAGAGGTGCTCCCAAAGAAAGAAGAACTTCCTAAGAGAGAGGAGCCATCAAAGACAGATGAATCTTCAGAGGCAGGCCAACTTTCAAAGACAGGAGAACCTTCTAAGACAGAAGAACCTCTGAAAACAGTGGAACCTACAATGAAAGAGCAACCTTCTAAGAGAGACAAACCTTCTAAGAGTGAGGAGCATCTATATACAGAGGAACCTCCAAAGAAAGAAGAACTTTTTAAGAGAGAGGAGCCATCAAAGACAGATGAATCAGAGGCAGGCCAACATTCAAAGAGAGGAGAACCTTCTCAAACAGAAAAATCTCTGAAAACAGAGGAACCTCTAAAGAAAGAGGAACCTCCTAAGACTGACAAACCTTCTAAAAGTGAGGAGCATCTAAAAACAGACTTACCTTCAAAGAAAGAAGAACTTTTTAAGAGAGAGGAGCCATCAAAGACAGATGAATCTTCAGAAGCAGGCCAACTTTCAAAGACAGTAGAACCTTCTAAGGCAGAAAAATCTATGAAAACAGATAAAGCTTCAAAGGAAGAGGAACCTCCTAAGACATACAAACCTTCTAATAGTGAGGAGCATCTAATTACAGAGGTACTTCCAAAGAAAGAAGAACTTCCTAAGAGAGAGGAGCCATCAAAGACAGATGAATCTTCAGAGGCAGGCCAACTTTCAAAGAAAGATGAAATTTCAAAGACAGGAGAACCTTCTAAGACATATAAACCTTCTAAGAGTGAGGAGCATCGAAATACAGAGGTACCTCCAAAGAAAGAAGAACTTCCGAAGAGAAAGGAGCCATCAAAGACAGATGAATCTTCAGAGGCAGGCCAACTTTCAAAGAAAGATGAAATTTCAAAGACAGGAGAGCTTCCTAAGACCAAAAAATCTGTGAAAACAGAGGAACCTCCAAAGAAAGATGAACCTCCTAAGACAGACAAATCTAATAAGAGTGAGGAGCATCGAAATACAAAGGTACTTCAAAAGAAAGAAGAACGTCCTAAAAGAGAGGAGCCATCAAAGACAGATGAATATTCAGAGGCTGGCCAAATTTCAAAGAAAGATGAACTTTCAAAGACAGGAGAACCTTCTAAGGCAGAAAAATACCTGAAAACAGAGGAACCTCCTAAGACTGACAAACCTTCTAAGAGTGAGGAGCATCTAATTGCAGAGGTGCTTCCAAAGAAAGAAGAACGTCCTAAGAGAGAGGAGCCATCAAAGACAGATGAATCTTCAAAGGCAGGCCAACTTTCAAAGAAAGATGAACTTTCAAAGACAGGAGAACCTTCTAAGACAGAAGAATCTCTGAAAACAGAGGAATCTCTGAAAACAGATGAATCACCAAAGAAAGAGGAACCTCCTGAGACAGATAAACATTCTAAGAGTGAGCAGCATCTAAACAAAGAGGTACCTCCAAAGAAAGAAGAACTTCTTAAGAGAGAGGAGCCATCAAAGACAGATGAATCAGAAGCAGGCCAACTTTCAAAGAAAGATGAACTTTCAAAGACAGCAGAACCTTCTAAGACAGAAGAATCTCTGAAAACAGAGGAATCATCAAAGAAAGAGGAACCTCTTGAGAAAGATAAACCTTCTAAGAGTGAGGAGCATCGAAATACAGAGGTACCTCCAAAGAAAGAAGAACTTCCGAAGAGAAAGGAGCCATCAAAGACAGATGAATCTTCAGAGGCAGGCCAACTTTCAAAGAAAGATGAACTTTCAAAGACAGCAGAACCTTCTAAGACAGAAGAATATCTGAAAACAGAGGAATCTCTGAAAACAGAGGAATCGCCAAAGAAAGAGGAACCTCCTGAGACAGATAAACCTTCTAAGAGTGAGGAACATCGAAATACAGAGGTACCTCCAAAGAAAGAAGAACTTCCGAAGAGAAAGGAGCCATCAAAGACAGATGAATTTTCAGAGGCAGGCCAACTTTCAAAGAAAGATGAAATTTCAAAGACAGAAGAGCTTGCTAAGACAGAAAAATCTCTGAAAAAAGAGGAACCTCCAAAGACAGATGAACCTCCTAAGACAGACAAACCTTCTAAGAGTGAGGAGTATCTAAATAAAGAGGTACTTGCAAAGAAAGAAGAATGTCCTAAGAGAGAGGAGCCATCAAAGACAGATGAATATTCAGAGGCTGGCCAACTTTCAAAGAAAGATGAACTTTCAAAGACAGCAGAACCTTCTAAGACAGAAGAATCTCTGAAAACAGAGGTACCTCCAAAGAAAGAAGAATTTCCTAAGAGAGAGGAGCCATCAAAGACAGATGAATCTTCAGAGGCAGGCCAACTTTCAAAGAAAGATGAACTTTCAAAGACAGCAGAACCTTCTAAGACAGAAGGACCTCTGAAAACAGAGGAATCTCTGAAAACAGATGAATCACAAAAGAAAGAGGAACCTCCTGAGACAGATAAACATTCTAAGAGCGAAGAGCATCTAAACAAAGAGGTACCTCCAAAGAAAGAAGAACTTCCGAAGAGAGAGGAGCCATCAAAGACAGATGAATCAGAAGCAGGCCAACTTTCAAAGAAAGATGAACTTTCAAAGACAGCAGAACCTTCTAAGACAGAAGAATATCTGAAAACAGAGGAATCGCCAAAGAAAGAGGAACCTCCTGAGACAGATAAACCTTCTATGAGTGAGGAGCATCGAAATACAGAGGTACCTCCAAAGAAAGAAGAACTTCCGAAGAGAAAGGAGCCATCAAAGACAGATGAATCTTCAGAGGCAGGCCAACTTTCAAAGAAAGATGAAAATTCAAAGACAGAAGAGCTTGCTAAGACAGAAAAATCTCTGAAAACAGAGGAACCTCCAAAGACAGATGAACCTCCTAAGACAGACAATCCGTCTAAGAGTGAGGAGTATCTAAATAAAGAGGTACCTGCAAAGAAAGAAGAACTTTTTAAGAGGGAGCAGACATCAAAGGCACATGAATCAGAGGCTGGCCAACTTTCAAAGAATGATGAACTTTCAAAGACAGCAGAACCTTCTAAGACAGAAGAATCTCTGAAAACAGAGGAATCACTGAAAACAGAGGAATCACCAATGAAAGAGGAACCTCCTGAGACAGATAAACCTTCTAAGAGTGAGGAGCATCGAAATACAGAGGTACCTCCAAAGAAAGAAGAACTTCCGAAAAGAAAGGAGCCATCAAAGACAGAAGAATGTTCAGAGACAGGCCAACTTTCAAAGAAAGATGAAATTTCAAAGACAGGAGAGCTTCCTAAGACAGAAAAATCTCTGAAAAAAGAGGAACCTCCAAAGACAGATGAACCTCCTAAGACAGCCAAACCTTCTAAGATAGAGGAGTATCTAAATAAAGACGAACTTCCAAAGAAAGAAGAACGTCCTAAGAGAGAGGAGCCATCAAAGACTGATGAATCAGAGGCAGGTCAACTATCAAAGAAAGATGAACTTTCAAAGACAGGAGAACCTCTGAAAACAGAGGAATCTCTGAAAACAGATGAATCACCAAAGAAAGAGGAACCTCCTGAGACAGATAAACATTCTAAGAGTGAAGAGCATCTAAACAAAGAGGTACCTCCAAAGAAAGAAGAACTTCTTAAGAGAGAGGAGCCATCAAAGACAGATGAATCAGAAGCAGGCCAACTTTCAAAGAAAGATGAACTTTCAAAGACAGCAGAACCTTCTAAGACAGAAGAATCTCTGAAAACAGAGGAATCTCTGAAAACAGAGGAATCATCAAAGAAAGAGGAACCTCCTGAGACAGATAAACCTTCTAAGAGTGAGGAGCATCGAAATACAGAGGTACCTCCAAAGAAAGAAGAACTTCCGAAGAGAAAGGAGCCATCAAAGACAGATGAATCTTCAGAGGCAGGCCAACTTTCAAAGACAGGAGAACCTTCTAAGGCAGAAAAATATCTGAAAACAGAGGAACCTCCAAAAAAGGAGGAACCTCCTAAGACTGAAAAACCTTCTAAGAGTGAGGAGCATCTAATTACAGAGGTGCCTCCAAAGAAAGAAGAACTTCCTAGGAGAGAGGAGCCATCAAAGACAGATGAATCTTCAGAGGCAGGCCAACTTTCAAAGACAGGAGAACCTTCTAAGAGAGAAGAACCTCTGAAAACAGTGGAACCTCCAATGAAAGAGCAACCTTCTAAGACAGACAAACCTTCTAAGAGTGAGGAGCATCTATATACAGAGGAACCTCTAAAGAAAGAAGAACTTTTTAAGAGAGAGGAGCCATCAAAGACAGATGAATCAGAGGCAGGCCAACTTTCAAAGAGAGGAGAACCTTCTCAAACAGAAAAATCTCTGAAAACAGAGGAACCTCCAAAGAAAGAGGAACCTCCTAAGACTGACAAACCTTCTAAAAGTGAGGAGCATCTAAAAACAGACGTACCTCCAAAGAAAGAAGAACTTTTTAAGAGAGAAGCAGGCCAACTTTCAAAGACAGTAGAACCTTCTAAGGCAGAAAAATATATGAAAACAGATGAAGCTTCAAAGGAAGAGGAACCTGCTAAGACATACAAACCTTCTAATAGTGAGGAGCATCTAATTACAGAGGTACTTCCAAAGAAAGAAGAACTTCCTAAGAGAGAGGAGCCATCAAAGGCAGATGAATCTTCAGAGGCAGGTCAACTATCAAAGAAAGATGAACTTTCAAAGACAGGAGAACCTCTGAAAACAGAGGAATCTCTGAAAACAGATGAATCACCAAAGAAAGAGGAACCTCCTGAGACAGATAAACATTCTAAGAGTGAAGAGCATCTAAACAAAGAGGTACCTCCAAAGAAAGAAGAACTTCTTAAGAGAGAGGAGCCATCAAAGACAGATGAATCAGAAGCAGGCCAACTTTCAAAGAAAGATGAACTTTCAAAGACAGCAGAACCTTCTAAGACAGAAGAATCTCTGAAAACAGAGGAATCTCTGAAAACAGAGGAATCATCAAAGAAAGAGGAACCTCCTGAGACAGATAAACCTTCTAAGAGTGAGGAGCATCGAAATACAGAGGTACCTCCAAAGAAAGAAGAACTTCCGAAGAGAAAGGAGCCATCAAAGACAGATGAATCTTCAGAGGCAGGCCAACTTTCAAAGACAGGAGAACCTTCTAAGGCAGAAAAATATCTGAAAACAGAGGAACCTCCAAAAAAGGAGGAACCTCCTAAGACTGACAAACCTTCTAAGAGTGAGGAGCATCTAATTACAGAGGTGCCTCCAAAGAAAGAAGAACTTCCTAGGAGAGAGGAGCCATCAAAGACAGATGAATCTTCAGAGGCAGGCCAACTTTCAAAGACAGGAGAACCTTCTAAGAGAGAAGAACCTCTGAAAACAGTGGAACCTCCAATGAAAGAGCAACCTTCTAAGACAGACAAACCTTCTAAGAGTGAGGAGCATCTATATACAGAGGAACCTCTAAAGAAAGAAGAACTTTTTAAGAGAGAGGAGCCATCAAAGACAGATGAATCAGAGGCAGGCCAACTTTCAAAGAGAGGAGAACCTTCTCAAACAGAAAAATCTCTGAAAACAGAGGAACCTCCAAAGAAAGAGGAACCTCCTAAGACTGACAAACCTTCTAAAAGTGAGGAGCATCTAAAAACAGACGTACCTCCCAAGAAAGAAGAACTTTTTAAGAGAGAAGCAGGCCAACTTTCAAAGACAGTAGAACCTTCTAAGGCAGAAAAATATATGAAAACAGATGAAGCTTCAAAGGAAGAGGAACCTGCTAAGACATACAAACCTTCTAATAGTGAGGAGCATCTAATTACAGAGGTACTTCCAAAGAAAGAAGAACTTCCTAAGAGAGAGGAGCCATCAAAGGCAGATGAATCTTCAGAGGCAGGCCAACTTTCAAAGAAAGATGACATTTCAAAGACAGGAGAACCTTCTAAGACAGAAGAATCTCTGAAAACAGAGGAATCACCAAAGAAAGAGGAACCTTCTAAGACAGACAAGCCATTTAAGAGGGAGGAGCATCTAAAAACAGAGGTACCTCCAAAGAAAGAAGAATTTCCTAACAGAGATGAGCCATCAAAGACAGATGAATCTTCAGAGGCAGGCCGACTTTCAAAGAAAGATGAAATTTCAAAGACAGGAGAACCTTCTAAGACAGAAGAACCTCTGAAAACAGATGAACTTTCAAATAAAGAGGAACCTCCTAAGACAGAAAAACATTCTAAGAGTGAAGAGCATCTAAATACAGAGGTACCTCCAAAGAAAGAAGAACTTCTTAAGAGAGAGGAGCCATCAAAGACAGATAAATCGGAGGCAGACCAACTTTCAAGGAGAGGAGAACCTTCTCAGACAGAAAAATCTCAGAAAACAGACGAACCTCCAAAGAAAGAGGAACCCCCTAAGACAGACAAACCTTCAAAGAGTAAGGAGCATCTAAATACAGAGGCACCTCCAAAGAAAGAAGAACTTTTTAAGAGAGAGGAGACATCAAAGGCACATGAATCAAAGGCAGGCCAAATATCAAAGAAAGATGAACTTTCAAAGACAGGAGGACCCTCTAAGACAGAAGAATCTCTGAAAACAGAGGAATCAACTAAGAAAGATGATCCTCCTAAGCCAGACAAACATCCTAAGAGCGAGGAGCATCTAAATATAAAGGTACCTGCAAAGAAAGAAGAACTTTTTAAGAGGGAGCAGACATCAAAGGCACATGAATCAGAGGCAGGCCAACTATCAAAGAAAGATGAACTTTCAAAGACAGGAGAACCTTCTAAGACAAAAGAATCTCTGAAAACAGACGAATCTCTGAAAACAGAGGAATCACCAAAGAAAGAGGAACCTACTGAGACAGATAAACCTTCTAAGAGTGAGGAGCATCGAAATACAGAGGTACCTCCAAAGAAAGAAGAATTTCCGAAGAGTAAGGAGCCATCAAAGACAGATGAATCTTCAGAGGCAGGCCAACTTTCAAAGAAAGATGAAATTTCAAAGACAGGAGAGCTTCCTAAGACCAAAAAATCTCTGAAAACAGAGGAACCTCCAAAGAAAGATGAACCTCCTAAGACAGACAAACCTCCTAAGAGTGAGGAGCATCGAAATACAAAGGTACTTCCAAAGAAAGAAGAACGTCCTAAAAGAGAGGAGCCATCAAAGACAGATGAATATTCAGAGGCTGGCCAACTTTCAAAGAAAGATGAACTTTCAAAGACAACAGAACCTTCTAAGACAGAAGAATCTCTGAAAACAGAGGAATCACCAAAGAAAGAGGAACCTCCTGAGACAGATAAACCTTCTAAGAGTGAGGAGCATCTAAATACAAAGGTACCTCCAAAGAAAGAAAAAATTGATAAGAGAGAGGAGCCATCAAAGACAGATGAATCTTCAGAGGCAGGCCAACCTTCAAAGAAAGATGAACTTTCAAAGACAGCAGAACCTTCTAAGACAGAAGAATCTCTGAAAACAGAGGAACCTCCAAAGAAAGAGGAACCTCCTAAGACTGACAAACCTTCTAAGAGTGAGGAGCATCTAAATACAGAGGTACCTCCAAAGAAAGAAAAATTTGCTAAGAGAGAGGAGCCATCAAAGACAGATGAATCTTCAGAGGCAGGCCAACTTTCAAAGACAGGAGAACCTTCTAAGGCAGAAAAATATCTGAAAACAGAGGAATCTCTGAAAACAGATGAATCACCAAAGAAAGAGGAACCTCCTGAGACAGATACACATTCTAATAGTGAGGAGCATCTAAACAAAGAGGTACCTCCAAAGAAAGAAGAACTTTTTAAGAGAGAGGAGCCATCAAAGTCAGATGAATCAGAGGCATGCCAACTTTCAAAGAAAGATGAACTTTCAAAGACAGCAGAACCTTCTAAGACAGAAAAATCTCTGAAAACAGAGGAACCTCCAAAGAAAGAGGAACCTCCTAGGACTGACAAACCTTCTAAGAGTGAGGAGCATCTAAATACAGAGGTACCTCTAAAGAAAGAACAATTTGCTAAGAGAGAGGAGCCATCAAAGACAGATGAATCTTCAGAGGCAGGCCAACCTTCAAAGAAAGATGAACTTTCAAAGACAGCAGAACCTTCTAAGACAGAAGAATCTCTGAAAACAGAGGAACCTCCAAAGAAAGAGGAACCTCCTAAGACTGACAAACCTTCTAAGAGTGAGGAGCATCTAAATACAGAGGTACCTCCAAAGAAAGAAAAATTTGCTAAGAGAGAGGAGCCATCAAAGACAGATGAATCTTCAGAGGCAGGCCAACTTTCAAAGACAGGAGAACCTTCTAAGGCAGAAAAATATCTGAAAACAGAGGAATCTCTGAAAACAGATGAATCACCAAAGAAAGAGGAACCTCCTGAGACAGATAAACATTCTAATAGTGAGGAGCATCTAAACAAAGAGGTACCTCCAAAGAAAGAAGATCTTTTTAAGAGAGAGGAGCCATCAAAGACAGATGAATCAGAGGCAGCCCAACTTTCAAAGAAAGATGAACTTTCAAAGATAGGAGAACCTTCTAAGACAGAAAAATATCTGAAAACAGCGGAACTTTCAAAGAAAAAGGAAACTTCTAAGACAGACAAACCTTCTAAGAGTGAGGAGCATCTAAATACAGAGGTACCTCTAAAGAAAGAAGAACTTTTTAAGAGAGAGGAGCCATCAAAGACAGATGAATCTTCAGAGGCACGACAACTTTCAAAGACAGTAGAACCTTCTAAGGAAGAAAAATCTATGAAAAGAGATGAAGCTTCAAAGGAAGAGCAACCTCCTAAGACATACAAACCTTTTAAGAGTGAGGAGCATCCAAATACAGAGGTACCTCCAAAGAAAGAAGAACTTTTTAAGAGAGAGGAGCCATCAAAAACAGATGAATCAGAGGTAGACCAACTTTCAAAGAGAGCAGAAACTTCTCAGACTGAAAAATATCTGAAAACAGGGGAACCTCCAAAGAAAGAGGAACCTCCTAAGACTGACAAACCTTCTAAGAGTGAGGAGCATCTAATTACAGAGGTACTTCCAAAGAAAGAAGAACTTCCTAAGAGAGAGGAGCCATCAAAGACAGATGAATCTTCAGAGGCTGGCCAACTTTCAAAGAAAGATGAACTTTCAAAGACAGGAGAACCTTCTAAGACAGAAGAATCTCTGAAAACAGAGGAATCTCTGAAAACAGATGAATCATCAAAGAAAGAGGAACCTCCTGAGACAGATAAACATTCTAAGAGTGAGGAGCATCTAAACAAAGAGGTACCTCCAAAGAAAGAAGAACTTTTTAAGAGAGAGGAGCCATCAAAGACAGATGAATCAGAGGCAGGCCAACTTTCAAAGAAAGATGAACTTTCAAAGGCAGGAGAACCTTCTAAGACAGATACATTTCTGAAAATGGTGGAACTTTCAAAGAAAGAGGAACCTCCTAAGACAGACAAACCTTCTAAGAGTGAGGAGCATCTAAATACAGAGATACCTCCAGAGAAAGAAGAACTTCCTAAGAGAGAGGAGCCATCAAAGACAGATGAATCAGAGGCAGACCAACTTTCAAAGAGACGAGAACCTTCTAAGACAGAAGAATCTCTGAAAATAGATGCATTACCAAAGAAAGAGGAACCTCCTGAGACAGATAAACATTCTAAGAGTGAGGAGCATCTAATTACAGAGTTACTTCCAAAGAAAGAACTTCCTAAGAGAGAGGAGCCATCAAATCCAGATGAATCTTCAGAGGCAGGCCAGCTTTCAAAGAAAGGTGAACTTTCAAAGGCAGGGGAACCTTCTAAGACAGATACATTTCTGAAAACGGTGGAACTTTCAAATAAAGAGGAACCTCCTAAGACTGACAAACCTTCTAAGACAGAAAAATCTCTGAAAACAGAGGAATGTCTGAAAACAGAGGAATCATCAAAGAAAGAGGAACCTCCTGCGACAGATAAACCTTCTAAGATTGAGGAGCATCGAAATACAGAGGTACCTCCAAAGAAAGAAGAACTTCCGAAGAGAAAGGAGCCATCAAAGACAGATGAATCTTCAGAGGCAGGCCAACTTTCAAAGAAAGACGAACTTTCAAAGACAGGAGAACCTTCTAAGGCAGAAAAATATCTGAAAACAGAGGAATCACCAAAGAAAGAGGAACCTCCTAAGACTGACAAACCTTCTAAGAGTGAGGAGCATCTAATTACAGAGGTGCTTCCAAAGAAAGAAGAACTTCCTAAAAGAGAGGAGCCATCAAAGACAGATGAATCTTCAGAGGCAGGCCAACTTTCAAAGAAAGATGAAATTTCAAAGACACGAGAACCTTCTAAGACAGAAGAATCTCTGAAAACAGAGGAATCTCTGAAAACAGATGAATCACCAAAGAAAGAGGAACCTCCTGAGACAGATAAACATTCTAAGAGTGAGGAGCATCTAAACAAAGAGGTACCTCCGAAGAAAGAAGAACTTTTTAAGAGAGAGGAGCCATCAAAGACAGATGAATCAGAAGCAGGCCAACTTTCAAAGAAAGATGAACTTTCAAAGACAGGAGAACCTTCTAAGACAGAAGAATCTCTGAAAACAGAGGAATCAACTAAGAAAGATGATCCTCCTAAGCCAGACAAACATTCTAAGAGTGAGGAGCATCTAAATACAGAGGTACCTCTAAAGAAAGAAGAACTTTCAAAGAGAAAGGAGCCATCAAAGATAGATGAATCTTCAGAGGCAGGCCAACCTTCAAAGAAAGATGATCTTTCAAAGACAGCAGAACCTTCTAAGACAGAAGAATCTCTGAAAACAGAGGAACCTCCAAAGAAAGAGGAACCTCCTAAGACTGACAAACCTTCTAAGAGTGAGGAGCATCTAAATACAGAGGTACCTCTAAAGAAAGAAAAATTTGCTAAGAGAGAGGAGCCATCAAAGACAGATGAATCTTCAGAGGCAGGCCAACCTTCAAAGAAAGATGAACTTTCAAAGACAGCAGAACATTCTAAGACAGAAGAATCTCTGAAAACAGAGGAACTTCCAAAGAAAGAGGAACCTCCTGAGACAGATAAACATTCTAATAGTGAGGAGCATCTAAACAAAGAGGTACCTCCAAAGAAAGAAGAACTTTTTAAGAGAGAGGAGCCATCAAAGACAGATGAATCAGAGGCAGCCCAACTTTCAAAGAAAGATGAACTTTCAAAGACAGGAGAACTTTCTAAGACAGAAAACTATCTGAAAACAGCGGAACTTTCAAAGAAAAAGGAAACTTCTAAGACAGACAAACCTTCTAAGAGTGAGGAGCATCTAAATACAGAGGTACCTCTAAAGAAAGAAGAACTTTTTAAGAGAGAGGAGCCATCAAAGACAGATGAATCAGAGGTAGACCAACTTTCAAAGAGAGCAGAAACTTCTCAGACTGAAAAATATCTGAAAACAGGGGAATCTCCAAAGAAAGAGGAACCTCCTAAGACTGACAAACCTTCTAAGAGTGAGGAGCATCTAATTACAGAGGTACTTCCAAAGAAAGAAGAACTTCCTAAGAGAGAGGAGCCATCAAAGACAGATGAATCTTCAGAGGCTGGCCAACTTTCAAAGAAAGATGAACTTTCAAAGACAGGAGAACCTTCTAAGACAGAAGAATCTCTGAAAACAGAGGAATTTCTGAAAACAGATGAATCACCAAAGAAAGAGGAACCTCCTGAGACAGATAAACATTCTAAGAGTGAGGAGCATCTAAACAAAGAGGTACCTCCAAAGAAAGAAGAACTTTTTAAGAGAGAGGAGCCATCAAAGACAGATGAATCAGAGGCAGGCCAACTTTCAAAGAAAGATGAACTTTCAAAGGCAGGAGAACCTTCTAAGACAGATACATTTCTGAAAACGGTGGAACTTTCAAAGAAAGAGGAACCTCCTAAGACAGACAAACCTTCTAAGAGTGAGGAGCATCTAAATACAGAGAGACCTCCAGAGAAAGAAGAACTTCCTAAGAGAGAGGAGCCATCAAAGACAGATGAATCAGAGGCAGGCCAACTTTCAAAGAGAGGAGAACCTTCTAAGACAGAAGAATCTCTGAAAATAGATGCATTACCAAAGAAAGAGGAACCTCCTGAGACAGATAAACATTCTAAGAGTGAGGAGCATCTAATTACAGAGTTACTTCCAAAGAAAGAAGAACTTCCTAAGAGAGAGGAGCCATCAAATCCAGATGAATCTTCAGAGGCAGGCCAGCTTTCAAAGAAAGGTGAACTTTCAAAGGCAGGGGAACCTTCTAAGACAGATACATTTCTGAAAACGGTGGAACTTTTAAAGAAAGAGGAACCTCCTAAGACAGACAAACCTTCTAAGAGTGAGGAGCATCTAAATACAGAGGTACCTCCAAAGAAAGAAGAACTTTTTAAGAGAGAGGAGCCATCAAAGACAGATGAATATTCAGAGGCAGGCCAACTTTCAAAGAAAGATGAACTTTCAAAGACACGAGAACCTTCCAAAACAGAAGAATCTTTAAAAACAGATGAACCTTCAAAGACAGGGGAATCTCCAATCGCAGACCTTCTGCAGTCAGATGAATCTTTGCAAACTTCTATAATGGAAGGTAAAATGAATCATCTCATGGTTCTGAAATATCACATGGTTCTAAGAGGGCTTTTACACTGGTCTCGTTTGCTGCGGTCTGAGCCCGAGTGCGATTGTTCCTGGTGCCGCCTGCAATGTTGGTCTGCTTTCACACTCAATAGTTGTATCAAACCCAGGTGCGTTTGCGGTAACTTTATGTCATTGCAAATGCACATGAAAATTGCATGGAGAACACAACGCGACAGAGCATAGTTGTATTTTTTTTTTTTGGTGCTATTTTGCACAGCATAATAATTTATTTAAATTATTTCATTTTAATTAATTAAATTTTTACTTTTAGGAGTGTGTGGAACCAACCTCGGCTCTCTCGTGTGTTGAGGAAACAATGATATTGACAGTGTTATGTATGCGCAGGATACTTTACTTCCTGAATAAGTGCTCACCCGAGTCCATGTTGCTTGCACATTCACGTGAACAGCGCCATAGTTCTGGAGCAACCGAACTCAGACCACCTTCTCCAGGTAGTCTCGGATTCCGTACCCCAGTGCACACCAGGGTCTGATGACAGCATGTACATTAGCGATATTTCATGTGAACCGTGCCCTTTTCTGCACTTAACTGCCAGTGTGAAAGCCCCCTAAGTATTCAGACCCTTTGCTGTGATACTAATATATTTAACTCAGGCGCTGACTTTTTCTTTTGATCATCCTTGACATGGTTCCACACCTTCATTTGAGTTCAACTGTGTTTGATTATACTGATTGGACGTGATTAGAAAAGCCAAACACCTGTCTATATAAGACCTTACAGCTCACAGTGCATGTCAGAGCAAATAGGAGACAGAACAGAATTGTGGCAAGTCACAGATCTGGCCAAGGCTACAAAAAAAAAAAAAAAAATCTGCTGCACTTAAGGTTCCTAAGAGCACAGTGGCCTCCATAATCCTTAAATGATAGACGTTTGGGACAACCAGAACCCTTCCTAGAGCTGGCTGTCCGGCCTAACTGAGCTATCGGGGGAGAAGAGCCTTGGTGAGAGAGGTAAGGAAGAACCCAAAGATACATGAAAGACACAAGAAAGCCCACATGGAGTTTGCTAAAAAAAAACGGAGAAATAAGATTCTCTGGTCTGATGAGACCGAGATAGAACTTTTTGGCCAATTCTAAGCGGTATGTGTGGAGAAAACTAGGCACTTGTTTGTGTAGTATAGCAAACCAAACTGAGAGACCATTTTGAAGGCTCAGGAAACCTTTGCAGGTGTTTTGAGTTGATTAGGTGATTAGCATGTCACCATTTTCTAATTTGTTGAGTTAGTGAATTGGTGGGTTTTTGTGAGCCAAAATCATCACAATTAAAAGAACCAAATACTTAAACTACTTCAGTCTGTGTGCACTAAATTTATTTCCAATTAAACTTTTCCACACTATTCTAATTTATTGAGATGTACCTGTATTTACAGACTGTTCATCGATAAGATGAATACAACTGCCTCTTCACTTGATGTCATTACTCATGTTTGAGTCTTACCTATCAGATAGGTCCTTCAAAGTATCTTGGAGAGGTGAGGTGTCCAAGTCTCAACATCTAACTACTGGGGTGCCTCAGGGCTCAGTTCTTGGATCACTTCTCTTCTCTGTCTACATGGCATCATTAGGTTCTGTCATTCAAAAACATGGCTTTTCATACCACTGCTATGCTGATGACACTCAACTCTACCTCTCATTCCATCCTGATGATCCGACGGTAGCTATTCGCATCTCAGCTTGTCTAACTGAGATTTCTTCCTGGATGATGGACCATCACCTTCAACTCAACCTTGCCAAGACAGAACTGCTTGTGATTCCAGCAAACCCATCGTTCCATCACAATTTCACCATCAAGTTAGGCACATCAACCATAACTCCTTCAAAAACAGCTAGAAGCCTTGGAGTTATGATTGATGATCAGCTGACTTTCTCAGACCACATTGATAAAACTGTCCAATCCTGCAGATTTGCTTTATTCAACATCAAGAAGATCAAGCCCTTTCGTTCGGAACATGCTGCACAACTCCTTGTTCAAGCTCTTGTTCTGTCCAGGCTGGACTATTGCACAGGACAGGTCTTCCAGCCAATTCTATCAAATCTTTACAATTAATTCAGAACGCGGCAGCAAGATAAATTTTTAATGAGCCAAAAAGAATACACATCACACCTCTGTTTATCAATTTGCACTGGCTTCCAATAGCTGCTCGCATAAAATTCAAGGCATTGATGTTTGCCTACAAAACTACCACTGGCTCTGCACCCATTTACCTAAATTCGTTACTTCAGACTTATGTGCCCTCTAGAAGCTTGCGTTCTGCAAGTGAACGTCGCTTGATTGTGCCATCCCAAAGAAGCACAAAGTCACTTTTATGGACTTTTAAATTAAATGTTCCCTTCTGGTGGAATGAACTCCCCAACTCAATCCGAGCAGCTGAGTCCTTAGCCATCTTCAAGAATCGGATTAAAACACATCTCTTCCATCTTTATTTGACCCTCTAACTTTAACACTCAATACTCTAATTCTATTCTTTAAATAGAATTAGAGGGGAAGTTGTGGCCTAATGGTTAGAGGGTTGGACTCCCAATCGAAGGGTTGTGGGTTCTAGTCTCGGGCCGGACGGAATTGTTCAATACCATGACTTAGGTGCCCTTGAGCAAGGCATCGAACCTCCAACTGCTCCCCGGGCGCCGCAGCATAAATGGCTGCCCACTGTTTCGGGTGTGTGCTCACAGTGTGTGTGTGTGTGTGTGTTCACTGCTCTGTGTGTGTGCATTTCGGATGGGTTAAATGCAGAGCACAAATTCTGAGTATGGGTCACCATACTTGGCTGAATGTCACTTCACTTTCACTTTTCACTTTCACTTTAAAAAATCTAACTACCTTTCTAATCTTTTTGTATTCTATTTTCTTTTCATTTATTATGCAATTGTATATGTATGTGTGTGTGTATGTGTATGTGTAAAGAACTCTAACTAGCTTGCTCTATTCTTTTATTTTTTTATTCTATCTGTTTTCTTTTTATTTATTATATTAGTTAAAAACCCATCCTACGTGTACTGTGTTAACCTAACTGAGACTTGTTATAGCACTTATATATCATTGCTCTTTTTGTTGTTTTTGATTGCTTCCACTGCCTTCATCTGTAAGTCGCTTTGGATAAAAGCGTCTGCTAAATGAATAAATGTAAATGTAAATGTCATTCCTTCTGAGATTATTAAGGCCTCTTTTTCTGAAATCAGTACTTCCATTCAGTCATTGATCAACTCGTCCCTGAATGCTGGGGTAGTCCCAAAATATTTTAAGCATGCTGTAGGGTTTGGAGGAAAATTACCTTGATAATTATCGGCCTGTCTCTAAGCTTTAATTTTTATCAAAACTTTTAGAAAAAGTTGTATATTTACAAATGATTTCCAGCTAAATTAACAGAACCTGCCCAATCTGGTTTATCTGCCCATCATAGCCTACTTTGCTTAAAGTGTTCAATGACATTTTGCTTGCATGGGTAGTGGTAAAAATACAGTTCTGTTGCTTCTTGATTACAGCTGCTTTAGATACAGTTAGGTATAGGTTAGGTTTAGAGACAGTGAGACAGGTAAGTTTTCTTTATCTGTTGCTCCTATTATCTGTGGAGTGCATAAAGGATCCATTTTAGGGCCACTTCTTTTTAATCTATGTATGCGACCTTTGAGAGACATTATTAGGAGACAATTTATATGCTGATGATACCCAGTTGTACATACCATTGAAAGCTGGCGATACCATTGAACCCACATTGGCCAGCCTTGGGGAAATCAAGAAATGGCTGTCCAATAGCTTTCTTTCAAATAAATGAAGATAAAACAGAAGTAATCTTCTTTGGTTCCCCAAAGTTGAGAAGTGGTCTAATAAATGAGCTTGGCAAGCTTTTCTTCTCAATCTCCTTCCAGGTCAGGAAGCTTGGTGCTTGGTGAACTTTGCTTAACTAAGCAAATTAATACAGTTGTATTATACAAGAACAGTTTTTATCAGTTATGGATCATCTTGAGACTGAAATATTTTTTTACTTTTAATGACCTGGAGAAAGTCATTCATGCTTTTATTACCTTGACTGCTGTAATTCATTATATTTGGGTCTTCTTCAGTCATCCACAATAGCCCTGTTTCCACTGTTGGGCCAAAAGCGGGCATTCTAGTGCGTGCCAGGGCCAATCGTGTTTCCACTGTCACTTCCGGGGCTTGATCGCCAACGAGCCAGGTTTTTTGGCCCAACGAAAACCTTGGGCCAAAGTGGGCCAGCTGGGGCTAGAGGAGTGGTTATGAACAAAGGCGGAGTTTCTCTGCATCCGGAGAGTGTCAGCACCGCGGATCATTTCATAAAGCTACAGCTTTAACACCAGCATTAAACACTTTTTAAAATAAGTTGAGCTCAAAAACTCACTTTCAGTCAGCAGTGAGTGTTTGAAATTACTTGATCCGATGTGGATTATAATCACCATATGAGACAGAAATATTTATACACGATGCAAAAGACTGCACGATTGCCATTAACGTTACCATAGTAAACATGGTAAATGCGACCATTTGAAGAAATCAGACATCAGCTTCTTATTCTTTATCACAATCATGTATTTATTTAGTAAAATATCGTATCTGTCATAAGTCTCGTCTCAAGAGTTTAGCTCTGTTAACTGCTGTGTGTGTGCACTTTGGATGGATTAAATGCAGAGCACGAATTCTCAGAATGGGTCACCATACTTCGCTGTATGTCGCGTCACTTTCACTTTTTATTTCACTTGTTTCACTTTCAAATAGCCTAAACAGAAACAGACTGTTTCAGAAATGTTCATAACACTTTATTTATTTGTGACAAATTTTCAATCCTGATTAATGTCTGATAAATCAATCTATCACTTATTATAGTAAAACATCGATGCTTTTTGATTTTTGCTGGAGGAAACAGCATTGGCATGATGAGTGTAGGGTTGCCACCTTCAGCGAATTGATAACTCTGTCATTTAGCCCTACATCTGGGGAGTCTTGTGTTCAAAAGGCAGATGTGAGCTCTAGAAGTTTTAAACTGCGCAGGTTTATTTACCATAGGCTGCGCTCGTGTGAAAGGGCTTTAACTGCACGTGCTCTGGAGATTTTTGAATCACGCGCAAATGAGCTTCTCTGGCTGCATCCGAAAACTGAAAAATGCTGCCTTCGGAGGACGCATTCCAAGGTAGGAAGGCATCAAGTCATGTCCGAATTCAATGTAAGCTTCAGTTCCTGTCTCCTGAGATGCCTTAATCTGGCAGATTTTTGAAGGCAGCATAGTTTTATCCTTTGATGCCTTTAATATCCCACATTCCTGTACCGTTACATTCTGTGACAGTTAAGACAAAAATAAAGATGGCGTTTGAAAGTTGCAGTCAGTGGTCAGTTTGTGTGTAAATGTACATTTTTTTTAATCAACGTTTTCCACTTTTGATGTAATTTCTAGCAAGACATTAATATTGCAGTAAAGAAATATCCACTTAGTTATCACCAAAACTCTCTATATTTTGCTGTAGATCAGTTAACCAGTACTCTGCCTGCCCAAAAACAGTTTGTTGAGGTGCCTTTGTGCAGAAACGCTGCCTGCAAAGTCATTGCCTGATAAGGCAGCAAGGCAGCTGTCTAAATTTTCGAAATTTTCGCAGCCATTCTCATGAAACCGAATTAATTATAATTGCTATTAATATTATAAACAGTGCAGAATGCTTTTTGTTTATTAAAATATTTGTTGACCTAAAATACGGGACAAATCTTGTCACATATTGATTTGATATAGGGCGCTTAAGTTTACCTTTAAATACGGGACCGGAATGCAGCGAAAACTTTACAGTAAATGGGAAACCGATTGCGCCCTTGTGACCTTTTGTAAAATTTATTCATGAAAAACAACTGCACAGATACAGATATTATAATCTTAACCCTAATCTATCGATAAACTCTCACCTGTCAGATTTGCAAGAAATAGGAACCAAATGCAGAATGAACAGACAAGGGTATTTTATTAACAGAAACGTACACTGGAACAGCTGCGGGAATTTGCAGTGAAACCGTTCAAACAGAGGTACTGGGCAGACAACAGTATGGGCAGGAGGGATGACCACTGAGACCGTCCAAGATGGCCACGTACTCGAGCATGGAGGAGGCAGCTCCAGAGGAAAGACCAGGCAGGCACACAGGAAACCCGTAGCTTGAATTGAAACTCACTCAAACTTGACATGAGAGAGGTGATAAGCTTCAAGGAAGAGGGGGTCAGTGACCAGTGAATCTAGGTTAGGACAATACACAAATAGACGAGACTCAAAACGACACAGACAATTGAAAACAAAATGTGAACAAAAGGCAAAATAACCAAAACTTTCCAAATAAATAAATCAAAGAGTTAAAACAAAAGGCCAGGATCCAAACATGAACTGCAATATCAAAAACAAAAAAAGAAAACCTAAATCAAAAAAAATAAAAAATAAAAAATAAAACTAGATTAGGATGCACACAATCAAAAAACAAGACCTAGATAGAACTAGAAGGCCAAAAAGGAACCGAGGATATAAAATAACTAGACAAGAGATCAAAAAATAACTTAAGTAAGATCAAATGGATAAATTCTGGGCCAAGAAACAGGTAAACACCAAAAACAAACCAGCAGAGACCCAAGGAAAGTGAACCCAATATATAGAGCAGTCCACATGAGGATCAGGTGAAAACAACCAAGCCGACAAGGGCTAAACAAGGGGGCGTGACCGGGGTAACAAGGAGGTGGGACAAGAGGAGCACGTGGCAGACACAAACAAAGAGAGAACCATGTGCTTAGACACAAAAAAACTAAGAAACATGGAACAGAGACAATATGGACAGGACTGTCAGCAGGATCCTGACAACACCTTGAGTCCTTTCTACTTCTGTTTTAGTCTGCTTATGCTGCATCGCCGCGGTCTGTGGATTGAAGAGCGCGCTGAAAGACAGGGATGAGATGAAGTATGACGCCGTCTTCATATGAAATTAGGTGACTGACTCTGACTCTGTTTTGTGGGGCTAATCACTACAGACCCGCTAAAAAATGGCATAGCAACGCCCATGTGTCTAACATCCATTTCGGAGAACCAGGACAAATATTTCAGTTGATCACTCAGGCATTAAGTGCCACCTGAATGAGGCAGCGAAATCTGTGTTCTGATTCGGTTCGGTGCATACCCAATCCATAGGTACCGGTGCCATATTGGTTTTGTTACCCAACCCTAGTCAAAAGTTTGGACACATTACTATTTTAATGTTTAAAAATTGCATAAATTTATTTATTTGATAAAAAAAATACAGAACAAGATTGTAATATTGTAATATCTTGGGGGGGGGGGGGAGTCTTGCCAAAAAAAAAAAACTCGAATAACTCTAACATCAAAATGACGTCGAATGACTCGAATCTGTGTTCATCTTCAGTTCTCTATTCACAGCACCCTTTAAAGTTTGAGCATATTGTATGCAAACTGCAATTGATTAATTAATTAAAAACAAAGTAGGTAATATGCCATATGTTTTTGTTGTTTAGTAGCAGTAATATGCAGTTATTAGCAGTGTTTTCATGAGATGCCTTCATGAGGTAAATTCCTGCTAAGTTTCAAACTTGTAATTTTCAAAAAGTTCCCATGGAAATTTTCCTCCCCTTTGCAACCCTGGCTATGAAAACAGCTCCTTTTTGACA
The DNA here is from genome assembly GCF_023724105.1 of Carassius gibelio. NCBI lineage: Eukaryota > Metazoa > Chordata > Actinopteri > Cypriniformes > Cyprinidae > Carassius > Carassius gibelio. Next base: position 6,505,827 of record NC_068398.1, read on the forward strand.
TTCAGTTTAATATGATAAAAGTCCATTGCATGCTAGATTAATCCAAGTTCTCTAAATATATAAATGTACATAATTATTTATGTATTATTATATTTCAAAATTAACTAAATGAATAATATCTGAAATAATGGTTTTCAAGTTAAAATAAAAGTTTAAAATAAATGTTTTAAGTTAAAAAATGGAGAGAAACTTTAGGAAATATAATATAGATAAAATAAAAGAAGGAAAAATAGCCAGAGGCAGAAGAGAGAGAACAGGCTGATCACTTCTTTGAGGTCAGAATCAACAGACTTGTCTGTGAAAGCATTGCCTTCTTTTATTTCATTTGATTTCAACTCAGGCTGTGGCTGGAACTCTGCTGTAGTTTTTGTGTTTCTGCTCATCTCATCTCTTTTTTTATGTACTTGTTTTTTCTTTCCTTCAGTGATTCTGCTTATTAACAGCAGGTGCTTGTCGTTAATAATGCACAATCAGCATTAATTAAACACATAATTATCTAATTGACTGCATTTGCACTGCGTGTAAGGGGAAATGGCAGTGTTCCCAGGTAAAGTTATCCATAAACTTTATTTAACCAAATTAAACTGCATAATTTAAAAAGTGTTAAAAATAAAACTCAGTTAAATCCCACAATGATTTTGTCACTGTCAAAAACAAGTAAAACAAAATTATTCTGCAAATCTGTTGTTGGCCATTTAATCATTTTAATTATGTTATAATATAGTATTGTTCAATATTCAGTCAATATCAGACACAGAGTTAATCAGCTAGAACAGCGGTCTGTCTAAAGGCTTGTGGTCAGATCAGTTATTACTAATGTCATTTCCAGGTGTAAACAGAGAGTGGAAAGAAGGATATGAAAGTGAGAAGGATGGGGTGAAGAACATCTGCACTGAAACTGATAATTCATTTCAGGTGAATGTTCAGAGGAAACTGTAGAAAACTGCATTCATACACTAGTATAGAATTGGGGTGCCCAATCCTGTTCCTGGAGATCTAGCTACCTACACCAACACAGCAGTCTATAATTATCAAGTGCTACCTAAAAGATTAATTAGATGATTCAGGTGTGTTTGATCAGGGTTGGAACTGTGTTTGCAGGATTGGGCACCCCTGGTATAGGATATTGAAATCAGTAAGAAAAAAAAAACCCGATAACGTTCATGTTGTTTTTGTCTGTTTAACAGAATGAAAACAAAGATGTTGAAACAGCAGGAGCCAAAGCTGATCAAGATAAAATACAGCATCTATTTCACAGACTTAACCTTGAAGGCAGACGCAACAATAAACTGAGAGCTGCAGATGTTCTTCAGATAACTGAACATTCGTTACAGTCTCATGAGTCTTGTGTTGAAGAGGAGCTGGTTCAGACTTTCATTGAAAAAATACTGATGATGGACTACAGAGCAAGATTCATCAGTGTTAAAGAGACAAATGAACAGGATCAACAGAGAGATGCTTACTCGTCTGAAGATGAGGGTGATTTGTTTGAATGTGTTCTTCACATTACTTCGTCAAACACAGTAACAGGCCAATCTGAGCGAGTTCACCCAATGGATGTTCAGATGGCGGTGTTTCATTGTGCTGATGGTTTCCTGAAGCAGCTGATGGTGACTAAACTGTCCCAGTGTCAGTACGCTCTGCCTCTGCTTGTTCCTGATCCAGTCACAAAACAGATTGAGTTTCCTCTCTGGACATTCAGACAAATCAACAAGAGCTGGAAGATGAGAAACACCAACAATGAGACCATCAGTAAATCCCAGCCGATCTACAAGGCACAAACTCCAATGGTGTTTTTCTTCAGGTTTGCCTCTGTGTCTTCATCCAAGTCTCAGCTGATGAACAGTCTGATCAATGAGAAACACAACACGTTCTTCCACAGGAACTGTCCAGGCAGCAGCAGATCCAGAGTCCTGATGGATGGAGTGGTGGAGATCGCCTGGTTCTGCCCCTCTGGGAAAAACACAGATCAATTCACTGACTGTGTTGCCTTCTGTAATCTACACGGTGATGCAGGAGACCATGAGAAACAGCTGCAGATCCTCACTGAAATGGCTTCAGTCAATGTTGTTCTTCTACCACGACTGGACAGGAATGACATAAGTGCAGCAATGATGAATAACCTGTTTGGAAACAAAAAGCCACTCATTTGTCTTTTTACGGAGGATGAATTTACTGTAATGAAGATGAAGAAAAGAAAATTCAAAATCGGTTTGAAATACAGAAATCAGTCAGATGTGTCTGAAGAACTTAGAAGAATTATAAATGAGTGTCTCTCAGAAACATCTTCCACTTTCAGACTTGAAGATGTGTCCAAACACTCAGATATCAGAGTAGATGAGGAAGATGATGACAGCAGAAGAGGAAGAGAAGCAGCACAAAAGATGATGTGTTTACTGGAGAAGAAAGATCTGACAGAAATCAAAGAATCATTTCTGCCTCATCAGGGGAAACTGTGGCATCAGTGGAGTCAGAAGAACAAAGAACTACATCGACCTCAAGGAGAAGAAATAAAAATGGAAATAAGTGCAAAAACAATAGAAATGAATAAAATCCGAGGAAAGCAGCATGAATCTGACATGAGTGAGTTTTTGAAGATCTTTATTAAAGAAATGAACTCACATAATGAAAATGGAAAGATGTTTTTCCTCAAATGGCTCAGAATCCTGTTGGATGAACATACATCAAGTGACCTTTCTGGGCTTCTTCACAAATATGATAAAGCATGGTCAGGAGTCTTGAAACTGAAAGACAGCAGTAATAAATCTGAACAACATAAAGTTAAACAAACTGAACTTGAGAAGATATCTGAGGAGCTTCAAGCTGCAGCCTTTGGTTTGGAGCACATCATGAGGGAGATCGGTCAGATCTATGAATCATGTTCATCTGTGCAGGAGAACAAGAAAGATCTGGAGGTTCACTTCTCTTCTCTCCCGAGTCTTGCAGCAGAGATGATGATCTCTGGATTTCCTCTGGAGCTGATGGATGGAGATGCTGCTCATGTTCCTGTGATCTGGATCTCTGCTGTTCTAGATGAACTCGTCCAGAAACTGGGAGACCAGCGAGTCTTTGTGCTGTCAGTTTTAGGAATTCAGAGCTCTGGGAAATCCACCATGCTGAATGCCATGTTTGGACTTGAGTTTGCCGTCAGTGCTGGAAGATGCACCAGAGGAGCTTTCATGCAGCTGGTCAGAGTCTCAGATGCGATGAAAACACAGATGAAGATTGACTTCATTCTGGTTGTTGATACTGAGGGTCTTCGTGCTCTAAAACTGTCTGGAAGATCAACAAGAGATCATGACAATGAATTGGCCACATTCGTCATTGGAATTGGAAATCTGACCTTGATAAACATCTTTGGAGAAAACCCATCCGAGATGCAGGACATTCTTCAGATTGTTGTTCAGGCCTTCATGAGAATGAAGAGGGTCAGGCTCAATCCCAGCTGTGTGTTTGTGCATCAGAACGTTTCAGATGTCACAGCTGAAGAGAAAAACATGGAGGGAAGGAGACGACTGCAGGAGACACTGGATGAGATGACAAAACTCGCTGCTAAAGATGAAGTCTGTGATGCAGAATGTTTCAGTGATGTCATTACATTTGATGTTCAGAAAGATGTGAAGTATTTTGTTCAGCTCTGGGAGGGCAGCTCACTAATGTCACCACCAAACCCAGACTACTGTGAGAACATTCAAGAACTAAAGGAATCTGTTATTTCTCATGCCGCAAAATCTCATGGAATTATGCTGAAAGACTTAACAGTTCGTGTTGAAGATCTCTGGAAGGCTTTACTGAGTGAACGATTTGTCTTCAGCTTCAGAAATTCTCTGGAGATTTCAGCCTACAGGAAACTGGAGACCGAATACAGCAAGTGGTCCTGGAGTCTTCGCAGTGCCATGATGGAAACTGAGAACAAACTACACAACCAAATAGAAAATGAAGTAATTCATGAGGTTGAGAGAAAATATCTTGAAACACAACTGAAGAAGACAAGTGAAGAAGTAGAACAATCAATGTTTGATTTCATTGAAAATGACAAAGATAAAGACATACTGATTCAGTGGAAAACATCATTTAAAATCAAAATCGAAGAACTTCAGGAAAACATTGTGAGGGACACAGAAAAGAAACTAAATGAGGTTCTTAAACAGCGAGACTTGAAGAAAGAGATTGATGCTCAGAGGAAACATCGTGAAGACACGCTCTATGAAAAGAGCAAAGAACTTGCCTTAGAGCTCAAATATAAAAATAACAATGAAGAAACATTGAAGAAAGAGTTTGATTCCTTTTGGGAACAGTGGATAAAGGAGATCATCACAGACACCTCTCCGATAAAAGAAATTAACATAATGAGAGATGTGAGAGAGATCCTCAGGGACATCTATGGAAGTGTTATAGATCACTTGAGGGAGAGCAATGACTACAATAAAGTTGTCACTGTGCAGAGTTATTCAGAATATGTACAGTTAAAAAAAAACAGTGGATTTAAAGGACAGGTTAAACATGCCTTCAACTCAGCTTTATGTTTTGATCCTTTATCTAATGAGGATGAAACCCAGATAAGATCATTTGTCACAGATGTTGTTCAGCAAACAGACAAAGAGATTCAGTCATTTAACATTTCAAAGATGGGCTACAACAAAAGCTGCATTCAACAACTCACAGGTTACATCAAGGCAAGAATAATACAACATGAGGAAGGATGCCTGAAATATGTGTACAAGAATGAATTCTTTATGGATTTGGTTCTTACCATCTGTGAGAGAGCAAACGAGATGATCACTGACCAACACACAATGTTTACAGAAGCCAATAATCCTGTCATATATGTTCAGAAAAAGAGAGAAGAGTACTATAGTATTTTCCAGAAATACTGTCAAGGAGCAACATCAGCTGCTATTTGTGGTGAGATCATCTGTCAGAAACTGAAAGAGCCCATTGAGCAGAGTGTCTACAAGAAGACTGCTAGAGATCTGGCAAATGAAATGAGAACAGAATGTCCATCACTGAAAGAAAACCGATTAAAACTGGAGAAGCACATCCTGGAGACACTGGCAGAAGAGGAGGACTTTGACAAATACATGAACTACATTCATAATCCCAGAGATCACTTCAAGAGTTTCATTAGAGATGAAGTCAATCGATATTTCACTGCTAAGTTCAGTGACAGTGTTTTACCCAAAATGATGGAGAACACTGAACTCCTGCAGCAGAAGATCATGAAAGCAGCTCATGAATCTATTGAACAAGTTCAAGAAAAGAGAGGAGATAAATCCACTAAATATGTTCAAGAGAACAGAGGAGATGTTGGTTTGTGGTTAAAGAGTTTCACACAGCATCTCTCAGATGAGCTGATCTTCTCTGAAAAAGACCTCAGTGGAGTGAAATATGACGATTTTGATTTCAAACTCCTAGAAGATGTGATGAGAAAAGAACTTGATCATGTGATCTCTATTTGTGAAAGTAGTTTCAACACAAATACTTTTAATGAAAAGCTGGACCTAAAGTTCAGACCAGATGAGCTTCTGTTTTCTCATTTCTGTCAGTGCTGTTGGATTCAGTGTCCATTCTGTGGAGCTTTCTGCACCAGCACAATAGAAAACCATCCTGGTGATCACAGTGTCCCTTTCCACAGAGTGACTGGAATTAAAGGAACTTCTTACTATCAAACAGATGATCTCTGTGCTGATTTCTGCACAACTTTAGTGACAAGTAGAAAACAATTTCGTGTTTCAGATAAGAGTTTTCCATGCAGTGACTACAGAAGTGCAGGAGGAGTTTATGCAGAGTGGGACATCACCCCGGACCCTCATGGACTGCCATATTGGAAGTGGTTTGTGTGCACATTCCAGGGAAAACTGGAAAATCATTATAATAAAAAATTCAAGGATCAGGGCGAGATTCCACCTGAATGGGGAATGAACGAAAAACAAGCTGCTATTCAGAGTTTGAACAAAATGATTGTTACAAACTAATGGAACTGATAAGACTTAAACCTCCTTTTATACCACTCATTTAAAGAACAATCTAAAATATAAACATACAATTCCCCCTACATTATAAGACTTGTTGTGGCAGGTGATTCATTAGATGTGCGGAGGAACGCGGAGGAAAACAGGACAGAATCTCAACCGATGGAGCAGCAGGAAATTGTTTTTAGAATAAGAATGATTTAACTTATGCGAAAATAGGAGGATTTGAATAAGACAATTATGAGAATGCTGAAAGAATTGATTGTGTTGGTGAACTTTAATTTGGAGCTACAATCTCTCGCAAATTATATTAGGGCTTTGAGACTGCAAACATCTGCCACTAAACCTGAAAAGCCTTGAAAGGCAATAATGAGATATACATTCTGTTAGAGTTTGCTCAATAGTTAAGACACATATGTATACTTTTTGCTAACTGTATCATGATTGTGTGAGGAAGTGCATTTTGTAATAACGTTGCAGAATGGACCTTCTTTCTTAAAGTGTTGTTTTGTAATATGTTTTAGCTTAGATGTGTTGTTTTTTGTGACTATAAATCATTGTGGTTGGAACACATTCGCCGCCGCAATTTGGAGTGAATATTTTATGCTATTTACTTTTATTGTAATTTGCTTAATGAGTTATTGTTTTAATAAAGTGAAACCATTTCCTATGGTGATGCATTAAACTTCTTTTTAAAACATCTCTGAGTTATTAAGTGTAAATCTATTATCTTGCTCTATACCTGAACCTGCATTATGAGTTCCAAAGTGGCAATGACCTCAGCTGAGCTGATTTAATCTAGACACCGGTGGGAAGAAGTATTGAAGCTTCTATTGCATATGATAAATATCCGAGGTAAGAGCTATATTTATATATTGCAAATGCTTGTGGGAAACAAATATGTGAATAGATGGTTTCTATATATTATTTAATCTGAATAAATAACACATCTGTGTCTTAACCCCTTTCTAGGCACCTCCTTTTTTGGCATGGAGACAGAAATGACATACCCAAAATAAAAAGGTTTCTGCTCATGATTCTTTCTGACTAGATACATATTCAACATATGTTCACAAAGCTGACACTTTAAAGTTTACTGTTCAGGAATCAGAATCACTCAGACTGTTATGATAATAGAGATATATAAGCTCAAACATAAAAACAAAAATAAATATATTAAAAACATATTTTTTAAATGTATTTAAAAATGTGTTGATGTAAGATATGAGTTTAGAAATAGAGTGTAGCTAAAGCCACAAGTCTTTCAAAACTTCATTAGAAATTTCATAATCTAATCTGTAAAACTGTGAATTTTATGAAATATTTTCTAAGGCCATGTCATGTGTGTTTTTTAGAGAAGGCAAATCAGATTGATTTATGGCCCTTGTCATCCCTGTAAGATCTCACATGTAAACTCTTCTGTGAATTTTGTATGTGTGTTGGCTTTGCACAACTCCCCATTCATGATTATATTGTTCTCACCAAACGAGTCTTTCACACCTCCGCCAGGTACGACACATTATCCGCATTATTCTTTTGTTTTTATTCCACCTTTATTAGCATTGATTGTGGTTTTTCAGGCTTTACAAAGCAACAAAGCAGCGATCTCACTTCAGTCTCTCTTTGCATTTAGCCCTTATTTATCAAAAGTCTTAATATAAAAATACAACAAAACATTTTCTTACGACATTGAAGTGAATTATTGAGACAAAAATGCATTATGAAGAAGCAAAGCACCTGCTATTAGTAGCATCGGAGCTAACGTTAGCATCAAGCTACATCAGACAATTTATGAAATTATTAGTACACTTTTATACAAAACTCACTTTAAACCCCGATCGAGTGTTTATAATAACTTCCTTTAGCGATCAGGGGTGGAATTTGGTCGTTTACTATTGTAAAAATATGCTATTTGTAGCCTTTTTCATCGCTGCACAAGTTAGCATTTCCCATGTACATTTTTTTGTATATTTTATAAAATGCCCCAGATCTCAAGAAAATCTCATACCAAGCTTTTCTATCGTAATCGCGGGTTTATTATTCGGATATTTCGTGTATACAGAGGTGTTTCAGTGTTGTTGTGAGCAGATATGAACCAGGAACTGTTCACGAACCATGTGACACGATCTGACGCTGTCTGGTTTTGGGACTGTCAGATTGACAACCCAAACGTCCAAGTCTTTCTGGGTCACAGCTCGAGTAAACGGAAGCAAACAAACAGAGACGGCTCTGGCAGAGGCTATTTATCATCAGATCGCGTAAATCAGTGGAAAATGAATAGAAATGACGATTCTGTCTGAAGAAATATGAAGTAAACATCAGTAAATATATCCATATATCTCCGCAGATATGCATCTTTGGTCTATAAATCCTTATTGACGCTGTTCAGTGAGTCTATGTGAACACAAATAAACCGCTCTTGACGTGACTGAATATGAGTGAGTGGTGAATTTCTATTCAAAATGGGGCATAATACGGATTTATTATTTTGCACTCCTGACATAAATCACTAAATATCTGTCACTGCAACAATGTTTTATCAAAATATTGGTCAAATATCGAAGCTAGAGTCTTTAAACTTTCAATTGATGCACAGTTTGTCCAGATCAAGTAAGAGAGTGATGTTTGATGTGCTGTGAAAGTGAAACAATAATAAACTGGGGCCGTCAGCGATGTTTGCACGTAAAGGGGTTTTAAATAAGGCTGTTATTTACACTATTTTCCATAAAGTGAATGGAACACAGTGCACTATAGAAAGGATAGTGAACAATTCAGACAGTATAAATATGCTTTCCACTTGGGGCGAACTGTAGGATTTATGGATTCTAAATGCAATGTTTCAAGAGAGCAATCATGCATTTTTATTAATTTTTACTCATACATTTAAAAAAAAAAAATTATCCTTTAACAATTTTCCTAAATATGCAATTTAATCATGTGTTCTCAACTGTCTTGGGCCTTCTTTGTGGCATCTTCCTCTTTATGATGTGCCAAATGTTTACTATGGGTGAAAGATCTGGACTTAGGCTGGCAATTTCAGTACCCGGATCCTTCTACGCAGCCATGATGTTGTAATTGATGCAGTATGTGGTCTGGCATTGTCATGATGGAAAATGCAAGGTCTTCCCTGAAAGAGACGACGTCTGGATGGATGCATATATTGTTCTAGAAATTGGATATACCTTTCAGCATTGATGGTGCCTTTCCAGATGTGTAAGCTGGCCATGCCACACGCACTCATGCAACACCAAACAATCAGAGATGCTTCTGAACTGAGCGCTGATAACAACTTGGGTTGTCCTTGTCCTCTTCAGTCTGGATGACATGGCGTCCCAGTTTTCCAAAAAGAGCTTAAAATTTTCATTTGACCACAGAACAGTTTTCCACTTTGCCACAGTCCATTTTAAATGAGCATTGGCCCAGAGAAAACGCCTGCGCTTCTGGATCATGTTTAGATATGGCTTCTTTTTTGACCTATAGATTTTTAGCTGGTAACGGTGAATGGCACGGTGGATTGTGTTCACCGACAATATTTTCTGGAAGTATTCCTGAGCCCATGTTGTGATTTCCATTATAGGTGTGCGTGGACATACTGTAGTATGATCTTCCACACATCAATCAATCAATCACCTTTATTTAAATAGTGCTTTAAACAAAATACAGTGCGTCAAAGCACTGAACAAAATTAATTTGGAAAACAGTGTCTCAATAATGCAAAATGATAGTTAAAGGCAGTTCATCATTGAATTCAGTGATGTCATCTCTGTTCAGTTTAAATAGTGTCTGTGCATTTATTTGCAATCAAGTCAACGATATCGCTGTAGATGAAGTGACCCCAACTAAGCAAGCCAGAGGCGACAGCGGCAAGGAACCGAAACTCCATCGGTAACAGAATGGAGAAAAAAACCTTGGGAGAAACCAGGCTCAGTTGGGGGGCCAGTTCTCCTCTGACCAGACGAAACCAGTAGTTCAATTCCAGGCTGCAGCAAAGTCAGATTGTGCAGAAGAATCATCTGTTTCCTGTGGTCTTGTCCTGGTGCTCCTCTGAGACAAGGTCTTTACAGGGGATCTGTATCTGGGGCTCTAGTTGTCCTGGTCTCCGCTGTCTTTCAGGGCAGTAGAGGTCCTTTCTAGGTGCTGATCCACCATCTGGTCTGTATACGTACTGGATCCGAACACACAGCCTTTATGCACAGAGATGGTTCCAGATTATCTGAATCTTTGGATGCTACTGTATTATGCACTGTAGATGATGATAACTTCAAACTCTTTGCAGTTTTTCTCTGAGAAACTCCTTTCTGATATTGCTCCACCATTTTCCACCGCAGCATTGGGGGAATTGGTGATCCTCTTCCCATCTTGACTTCTGAGAGACACTGCCACTCTGAGAGGCTCTTTTTATATCAAATCATGTTGCCAATTGACCTAATAAGTTGCAACTTGGTCCTCCAGCTGTTCCTTATATGCACATTTGACTTTTCTGGCCTCTTATTGCTACCTGTCCCAGCTTTTTTGGAATGTGTAGCTCTCATGAAATCCAAAATGAACCAATATTTGGCATGACATATCAAAATGTCTCACTTTCAACATTTGATATGTTATCTACTGTATATTCTATTGTGATTAAAATAGAAGTTTATGAGATTTTTTAATAATTCAATTCCTTTTTTACTCACAATTTGTACAGTGTCCAAACTTATTTGCAATCAGGTTTGTACAAGGGGTTGCACGACTAGTGATTTCTTCTAGTCGGTTTCTTATTTTTTAAAAAAAAAACTTGAGTTACTCGACCACTCGTGGTTCATGCTACTGTAAATGAAAAGACATGAAATAGTTCTTATAATTAAACGCTTATTAATTCATAGCCTTATGCAACAATTACATATGTAAATTGTCAAATTTACATTTCCATGTAACAGCCAGTATTTATAAATGTATCTGTATCTTTTTTCATAGTTATCACTGAACAAGTATGCTGTGTTAAACTAAAATAATTATTAATTTCTAAAATAATATATATATATATATATATATATATATATATATATATATATATATATATCATGCAAGCAGAGAGATGTTGTGCTTATTCCTTTCATTTGTATCATATCATAGCCTAAGGTTTAAATCATTGCCTTTTAAATATATACAAATAATATAATGTGTATAATGTATTATTATAGGTGATATTACTCTTGCAAAGCTCTGATTTCTGAGAGATGCATGGAGAAGTAACAGCAATGCTGTGTTTGATTCGTGCTCTTTTCATTCATAAAGTTTACATTCATTCACTTCATTTTGTATTTCGTTACTTTAAAGGTCTGTGTATAGTATTGCGCTGATCCCCTAGCTCAACTGTTATCTAGCAAACACCAGACTGTGCCAGCTTCAGCTGAGTATTCAGTCAGAATTATTCCTTGTCCGTTATTCGTTTTTAAAAACCATTATCCGTGGCATTCTGAAAAAAATAAGTATTCTGCTTACTTTACATATTTAAATTTTACATGCAACATAAATAAAGTCATAGAAATTAACAGCTGCACGCAATATTGTAATCCTAAAATCCACGTTGTACTTGCAAGCTCTTAGCATGCATTATGGTTAATGCATACTCAAGTATTTGATTGTTTCCAAAAGAGTTTATTAAAAAAAAGTTATTCTACATATATGCATTTTAAGTTGTTTCAAGGACAAAAATAGCAAGCTTTAAACCATGTCAGTTGGCAGTAACATAAGCGTTTGTCAAGCAGAAAACAGATTCTCAATTTTTTTTAAATGAGGAATTTGTATGAGCATTAATAATCAAATAATTTCAGCAAGTCATTTATTTCCTGAATTAATCAGTGTTTTAGATCTAATTGATTACATCAATAATTAAATTACTCACCCATAGACTTGTTGCCACCTACTGGTTTAAAGGGTCAGGAGCTGATAAATAAAAATTTCCTTGATGTTTTGACAGACAAGAGGTCATTTTATATATATATATATATATATATATATATATATATATATATATATATATATATATATATATATATATATAAACATCCTGTAAGTTCCAAACTCAAAACTATATTGTTAGTCTAAAAATTGCTTATATTGAAGCCAGTCTGTTAAAAGGGTAGGTTGTGAAATATGGCACTCTATGTTGTAATAGTGTCGATAAGCACCGCCTCCGCATAAGATCATCAACGCCTGCTTCTATGTACATCGCTGCCTGTTTTTTTTCGCAGTGCATTGCCTTCCTTCTGATTTTAAGATTAGGAAAGATTGGATTATTTTTAATGAAGTTCCAGACCGTGTCAGTTTTTTTGCTTCAATTTACAGCGGATTTGTTTACAAAAAAAGCACAATTGGACGGAGGATTTTCAGAAAGGTTGAAGCAGTGCCGAATATATCTGACAGTCACAACATGCCTATGCCTAATGTTACAGAACGATATGACAATCCAGGAGTGTAACGGGTCTGTGCAAGATTTGGATGTGTTGATAGAGCTCCATCTGTGTTTTGATCATCAATATGAATCTAATGCAGACACGGTTGACCATGCTCTGAATCACATGTGTAATCAGCCCAACGGAAAGACAAGACGTCATAGGCGGGTGCCGTTATTGACCAGGAAGCTCTCTAGCAGGGGTGCCGGGAGTATGGCTTCGAGACGCATCAACTCTTTCCCTCGAGGAAACATGGTTAAATATGTAACCTGAGACATTCCTCTTCAGTGAGCCTTGACTCCCATCGGCAAGAGGAGGTCAGAGGACTCGTAGGCCAGGTTGATAGCCTCAACTATCCAGTGGCTGAGGGTATGCTTAGTCGAGGGATTGACCCTTCTTGGGAGGACCATGGCACACAAGCAGTTGGTCTGTCCTTCTCCACTGGGCAGCCCTGTGGACATATGTCTCCAGCACCTGAACTGGACACATACAGTTAAGCTTCTTCAGGTCGGGCTCTTAGAAGGGAGGAGGGCAGAAGGTGTGCAGCACTATCAGTTGTGGTGTTACAGAGGGAATCTTTGGAACATAACCTGCTCCAGGTTATAAAAATGCTTTGGTCATGCTGGGCGCAAAGTCAAGATGAGTAGGGGCCACTGAGAGGGCCTGAAGGTCTCCAAGTCACAGTCACAGTTACACAACTCCAGGTGAGGGTGAATTATTGTAACCTGGGCCTTTGAGAGTAGATCTGTCCTAACTGGAATCTCCCATGGAGAGCCGTCGAGGAGTGAGATCAGATCTGAGAACTATACTAAGCCCGACTAGAATGGGGCTACTAAAAACAGCCCAACCCCATCTCGGCGTACTCTTGCCAGAAGTCCCAGAAGCAGAGTAATTGGGGGAAACTGTATAGATGAAGCCTCGGCCAAGTCTGTACCATAGCGCCCAGTCCCATAGGAGCTGGATGAACTAGAAAGAACCAGAGGGAACATTGTGAGGTCTCCTGAGTCGCAAAAAAAAGTCCATCTGAGCCTGGACAAAAACTCACCATAACTGCTTCACCATGTTGGCGTGAAGCATCCATTCCCCAAGCCTCGGCCGCTGTCTCGACAGGATGTCTGCACCCATATTGAGATACCAAGGAATGAATACTGCTCTGAGTTAGAGGAGTTTTTCCTGGGACAACACACGGATCTGGTGTGCAAGCTTGTACAAGGGTCCCAATCGCAGACCCCCTTGGTGGTTGATTTAAGAGATGTGATGTGTCGGTGCTAACACATGGTGACCTCTCAGGTCTGGGAGGAAAGTGTTTTAATGTTCGATACATGACCAGGATCTACAGACAATTGATATGCCATGTCAGATGGTGACCACTCCACAGACCACGGGCAGGGTGGCCACTCCAGCCCAGCTGGTGAGGGATGCGTCCATTTCTATCATTACATGGAGCCAAGGAGCTCCCAACACCGGGCCCTGATTCAAGAACCAATGTTTCTTCCACATGTCTTAGGCATGGATGCATTGCCGTGTGACCTTGATAGTCCAAAGTGGATTCCCCTCTGGGAATGTACAGCAGGCCAAGATGTATCATGTTGGACTCAGCTGCCATCAGACCCAGCAGTTTCTGAGACTGTTTTACAGTGAGTGACTGGCCTTCTCTGACTCTCTTGACTGACATGAGGATCGACTCGATATGAGCAGGGAACAGATGTGCCGATACTACGCCTAGATAAGTGGTCCTCTGTAATGGAGAAAGTACACTTTTCTTGGTGTTCAACTCCTTCATGTGGGCAAAAACGGCATCTGGATGTCGAACGGCCATCTGCTCTGATTGAGCTAAAATCAACCAATCATCCATATAATTTAGTATGCGGATGCAGTTGCAATGGAGCCAGGGCAGCATCCACACACCTTGTAAATGTGCGAAGTGAAAGTGCAAGGCTGAACGGAATAATTCGATATTGGTACGCTTCGACTCCAAAAGCGAACCTCAGAAACTTTCTGTGATGTGGAAAGATGGAGACATGGATGTATGCGTCTTCGAGATCTACATTTACATTTATTCATTTAGCTGACGCTTTTATCCAAAGCGACTTACAACCCCCCATCCTTATTTGGAACTAAGAAATACTGGCTGTAAAACCCAGATTCCCTGTTGTGATGAGGGACCACCTTGATTGCCTCCCTCCTTAATAGGGTATTCACTTCCTGTTTCATAACCAGAGCCTGCTCAGGTCTGAAGAGAGTCAGAATAACCCCGTTGAATCTCGGCGGTGGAGAGTCGAACTGAATGCAATAGCCTTTTTCTACTGTGTGCAGGACCCATTGAGATACATTTGTCAGTAGTTTCCATGCTGCTAAATAATCTACTAAAGCCCCTTTCACACTGCACGTCGGACCCGCAATATTCCCGTAACATTGCCTGGTCGCCTTCTGTGTGAAAGCAACCACGTCCCGGGATTGATTACTGAATTGAACCCGGGTCGGGGACCTAGTAACATTGCGGTAATCGATCCGGAACGAGCACTGTGTGAACAAAAGCCAGATCTAATTCCGTATCGAAGTGATGACACGCGTTATCGCGCGACTCTTTTACCGGCTGTTTTGAAGGAAGATCAATATTCGCGACGAAAACATATGTGCAAACTGTAATGAATCAGAGATCAGTTAGTTCCTCACTTTCCGCGCTGACGCCGAGATCGTTTGCTTGCTTCAGTTAAAGTATAAAGTGCCAAGCGTTGTCGACTCGTACATTACACGTCACGCGCTGATGTCACGTGTCGTTACGGGATCTTCAAGGGTTGTGTGTGAAAGCACGCACATATACCGGGTCATCACTGGCAGTGTGAAAGTGCCAAATCTAGCGACCAGGGAACAATCACAGGAACACTTTACCCCTCTATTTGCCGGAATGGCAGTGTGAAAGGGGCTTAAGGGAATCAGTCTCTCGGGACTGACCTCTGGTGTTCTTGAGGCAGCTAGATCGGTGCCCAGAATGAGTGCACCCGCAGGGGGCAACCGGTCTAACTGTTTTAGAGACCCCATGATGGGGTAGCAAGCCTTTCAGCTCTGCTACACTCGTGGGTGGAAGAAACTGAGAGCAGTGCTCGCTGGAAGCTGCTGCACCCAGGAGCTCTGCCAGGGTTGGCAGATCGACTTCCAGAGTGCCACATGCTTCATTCTGTGGGCTGTCAGTATGATCTATCCTGGAAGCAGATTTGTGGTAATACCAGACTCCACTTAATCTACAAGTCATACTGATTTTCAATAGAGATCAGAATAAATCAAATATAACATTTTATTTGTCAGGCAAAAATGTATCACGCTAATTAAATAATTAAGCAATGATAATCCAATTTAGAATTAAATTCAGTTAAAATGAAGATGAATACATAACATCAGTTACTCAAAGTTGAATCTAAAAGAGTGAGAGACGCATACCCAACATCTCTTCTCTAGATTAGTTTTATCGTTTTGTTGCATGGCATCTGTTTTGTGGAGTTCCTTGAGTTTGGTCTAATCATTTCCGGATACATCACTTCCTGATTATGTTTGCAAAAATGCCAGAATCACTGAGATCTGCTGCCTGTTGCGAAACAATCTTCTCCAAACGCCTTTTTTGGTATTGACTTATTACAGATTCCTATTCCCTTTTTTTTT
Source organism: Carassius gibelio (assembly GCF_023724105.1). Classification (NCBI taxonomy): domain Eukaryota; kingdom Metazoa; phylum Chordata; class Actinopteri; order Cypriniformes; family Cyprinidae; genus Carassius; species Carassius gibelio. The sequence goes on from NC_068398.1 coordinate 6,521,893, forward strand.
TTTTATCAGGACATTGAGGATATTGTCACTATGACAGAGAGTAGTGAATTATTAAGACCACTCGCATATGGTTAAGTACTTTTACAGAACTTTTTTTTTTCAGCCTAGTCTGGCCAGACATTTTGTCTCATGAAAATAAATCATAGATATTATGACTGATTTTTATATTCATTGTTCAAACCTGGGGTGCTTTTCCCAAAAGCAACTATGGTTGCAAGTTCTATCATCACTAACAGTTCAGTAGAACTCGTGACCATAGTTAGCTAACAAAGATTTAGAGAAATGCACCACCCCACCCACATCTTGAAACATCTACTTCAAGTTTTGAATCAGTTGCAAAATTTTACCATTAGATGTCAGTAAAGCCACACAGAAGTTTCCAACACGATAAACATCAGTGCGTTTATGTGCTGTAGCCTTTTCTGGTTAGTATTAGTATTTCCATTAAATAGTCACACATCCATCGACAGGTGTTCAGTGGTCTCTTTATTCTGTGAATTAATTTGACAATGAGCTTTTTAACCACTTGGCTTGTGTCTGGCTTTTACTCAAATTCACTGGAAAGAGTGACATAGCCCTAATTTATTTACATACATTTATGCATTCTCTGCACCTCTAGCATGTGTTTATGGAAATGTTTTACAGTTCCTGCAAACTCTTGTTTATTGTCCATTATGATCTATATGTCTCTGTGTAATGGCATGCATGTTTCTGCAGGGTCAGATTTGTTGAGATCGATGCCGCTCTTAGGTAAATTGTTGCCTAGGAGATGGACAGGTGCTTTCGATCTTACAGTCTTGAGAGGGAAGCAGGAAGACAAATTCTGTCTTCCGTTCTCACATCACCGTGGAAACACTGGAATGCAATCGACCAGATGTCCAGCTCAGCACACTTGGATTCTATCAGCAAAGATTTGATTCTTACATGTGTAACCAGTGCAGGGTAAATTACTCACAAATTGTAGATTTTCTGATGATTCCAAACTGCATGATTAGTTTTGACCCAATGCCTTTTTAATGTGATTGAAAGACAAAAGCCTTCCAAAGACACTTTAATACATGCTTAAATGATAATTAATGTGTTCATCAGTAGTTGATGATTTTAAAAGGAAAATTTAAAAGACGAAAAAGAAGAATTAGGAAGAATCAATCAATTCTGAATAATTTATTGCCTTTATGTTAATAATATAATCATGCAATCCACAAAAAGTAGTTAATTTTTCTGAATCTGATTACGTAATCTAGATTCAATTTTTCATCCCAGTACTGTGAATAACCTACTGCACGCTAGAAGTACTTGTGTGGCTAATGTATCGTAAGACTTGACTGGATGTGCATAACTACATATTTTCAAAATTAATTCAATGTTTTCTTGAGGGCAATTATCTTAGGACTCAGGGGTCAACTTCTATGCAAAACATTATGACCCCCTTCCTAAAATATAACATTGAATATATAAATGTTCACGTATTGAGTTCTAAAGTCATGTTTTCAGAATGACTAGATTCAAGTAGAACATAAATGATTCAAACATTATCTGGAAATATTAAAAAAGGAAAGGATGGATGTTTGTTTGTAAACAATATAGAAACAAAAACTCCACCAAATGCTGCAGTAGACAAGTTTATTTATGTAATAATAATGATGGTGTTCATATCAATGGGTAGTAATAAATATGATGTCATAATAATAACGATGATAACTTTAATGTCAGAATAAGAAATAGAGTTTTCATCTGAGGTTTGTAGCGATAGCAGAAGAGAAAGAAAACACAAACTGATACAGTCACAGATCTGGAGGGCTTCAGAGAGACACATTTATCTTTCAATAATTCACCTTTAAACCTTTTTTTTAAGATATTTTATCATTTGAATGCTTACAAAAATGAGAAAGAGAGAGATTTTTAAAAATCCTTACAAATAAACCTTAGCGTTTTAGAACAAAATACAAGATTTTGCTTGGTTGAAGGGTAGAGGAGACGGGGCTGATATTTACAGCACGGCAGAGATAGAAAAACAAGCGTTTACCACGGTAAAACCAGACAGATGCACTTCTCACACACACAGTTCTTCACTTTCCTGAAAACTTTTAGACGTAAACATATAGACGTATGAGAATTATGCTTCAGAATTATGATAGATGAAAAGCATGTGGTCTCAGCTGTTTAAGCAGAACCGGATGAATCTCTATTTTTCATGTTGATTTTGAAGGGGAATCTGTGAAATTCTGTCGAATTAATTGAAATAGTATAATGTGCAAACAAACAGAAATGAGATGTAGATGTATAGAACTTTATACATCTCCATCCAGATTTAATAATCCAAATTAAATAAAACTAAAACCATAAAAAATAAAAAATAAAAAAAAAAACTTCCCAGTACTTGGAATATTTTAACTAAATATAAAACATAAAAAAAGTTACAAAAAAAACATAAAACTGGCAAAAACAATAAAATTACAAAAAAAAAAAAAAAAAAAAAACTTTAAAAGTTAAAAGAAAATAAACAAGGTTTAATAAAGTGTATATAAATAAAAACTAATGCAAAATATTGATCAAACTATAAAACTAGACACTGAACTGGCCGAACTGTTGATCGTAAGTGAGATTTTCCAAAATGATGTTTGCAAAACCCTGGGGATTTACCAGGGAACTGCAATGAAAAGCTAACAATTATTTACAATTAGAAAATATTATTGAAAATAAAAATGATAAAATCAACCACTTACTAAAGGAAATATTTCATTTGTTTACTTGCATGTGACCATAAATAAACATCAGAGAACTATGAACACGTGAATGTGTTGTTAAATTATTGAAATATTAACGTATAGAAAGACATCAAGGGGTTCTGCTGACAGAACATTTTTGGAAACTGATGTAAACTCTTTAATAATCAGTAAATGTAAACCTTTTACCATTTATCATCACACTTGGTTAAATCCAATAACATGATTTCACTTTGCATATAAAGCGCCTTTACTAATGTTCTGCTTGCTACTTCAAGTTTTTCAGAAACGTAGACTTGAATTACTTATAGAGAAATTTCTCTAAAGATTTGGCTGGACAAATACAACTGCTGAATAAAACACTAAATCAAGTCTTAATTAAACTAAACAATACAGAGTTTCTGTAGGGCGTTTAGAGCGGCAAATATAAGAAGCTTAATACTAAAACAATGGTAGTCAAACTGAAAGAGTATTAATGTATTAGAAGCTCCAAAATAAAGCATGATTTGATTATGATTGGATTAAAAAATAACAAAATACACATCTCACCCATTCAGACACACACATACATACACCCCGTGCCATCAACCCCGTCAGCCTGATAATAAATATGTTATGTATGTACAAATACAACTACTGTTACACTCTCAACATATATCAATACACTCTTGAAAACACGTGGGTAGGGAAAATGTGCTTTAAAAATTTAGCTGTTTTCCCAAATAAAATGTTCTGTTTGTTATGTTACATCCCATCCCTCCCTCCCTCCCTCCCTCCCTCCCTCCCTCCCTCCGAGGCGTATCAAACCCCAGAAATACTTCATACAGCTGACAAAATTTACCAAAGAACAGGTTAACAGTCACTGTTGTTGTAAAACATTGTTTAAAGGAAGCATTTAATGTAGGGGTAGATAAACATGTGGATATATTTGTCATATAGCACTATGATATTTCAATGAATAATACTTTACTTTTTCTTCTATCTCTCTTTTTTTTCCTAAGTTAAATACTAGATGCATCCACGGTTCGGTTCATTTTGGCTGGAAGTTTGTCCCCTGGTTTAAAAGTAAACATTTTAATCTCACGCTTCAGTCAAATGAGTTTCATAGACCACAAGTCACTGATCAATTTTTCTCTCGGCACATGATGTGAACGGTGGGAGTGTTTGTTCAGGTGAAGTGTTGCTTTGTATTTATGTGTAAATGTCAAGCCTTTTTTTTTTTTTTTTTTGCATAAATCGTTGCATTAACATTATAATTAAATCACATCATTCTACCCAAAACATCGGTCGGGTGCGGGTTGTTTATACATTGACCATCACTGATCCTTAGTGAGTAATGGTATTTGTTTATAAAACAACAACAACAACAACAAACTAAACAAGACAAAACAAAAAGATCTTCTAAATTGTAATAACTTTTCACAGTATTATTGTTTTAAATTATCAATATCTGTAGTTTTGATCAGATAAATGCAGATTTGGTAAGCAGACGAGATAATTTAATATACATTAACACATCTTAACTGTTCCTCAATTATTCACATCTTCTAAATGGTAGTTCAGATTAAATACTCTTAGGGCCGTTCACACACAATGTGTTTTTTCCAGTTCAATGCGCTACTTTTCTATTGTTTTTCTACGTAAACATGCACTAGGTGATGTGTATGACCACTTGTGTCATTTGTAGCATCTTGCATGAGCGACAATCTTCTTTAGATGTCATGTCAAGTTTCATCTGCTCATCCGTGTCAGTTCCAAAACAGTGGACCAATCAGAAGTTGGGAAGGGATTGCAAGCTTTTGTTTAAAGAAAAAAGTTGGCTTTGCAACTGTTTTAGCGATTTGGCAGAGGAGGCATTCTGCGTTGCACTTTTTTTAAAAGCACTTGTCTTGTGTTTTTAGATCCAAAGCCACATTCTGTGTGAACAGCCCCTCATTCTGTAATAGAATGAATGTCAATGTAAACTGTCCATAAAGTCATTCTTATATAAATTGTAAATTGTTAATTAGAAATTTTGGTGTGCCCCTTCTGAACCAACACTCTCACCGTGCACTCTACTGCTGGACATAATTGATCAGTAGTTGACATCTTTAGTTTAAGAGTCCTAACCAGGAACACCACAGGAAGTTGGTCAGCAGCATGGCCAATCAGCTAAGTTCTGACATCAGCCACAGGAAGTGAATGAGTGGCTCCGCCCACACAGGATGAACTGTATCGTGTAAGCGGTCTGGCGACGTCTCTCCACAGGAAGTGGGTGAATGAATGACCAATAATGATGTGAGCTGAAGCACATGATACAGGAAGTGTGGTTAGAGTGATATCCTTTCTGGGAAGTTTTGCAAAGCAACCAATCACAGCACGCACAATGACTCCACCCACAGGAAATACATTAGTCATGCAGCCTTCGGCATGTCTTGTCTCCTCCCCCATCATAAGTCACTTCTGATTGGTGGATGATGTTGTGGGCGTGGTCATAGCTTGAGGATCCCTGCACGGTCATATCAGTGTCAGTTAACTGTAGTCTCTGAGATGCACACACGTCTCTGCTCCATCCATGAACATTAACATATAGAAAAATAAAATGTTTCCAAACGTGTTTTCTTTCTTTCTCTTCCATCTGTTTGTATTTGTGTCCTTCATGTTCTCTGCTGGAACTTTTCTTCATTCTCCTCTGGACAATACATTTTCTTTTCTCATGATGGTCCTTGCTTTCCTGAAGTGCTCAGTACTGATCTCTCTCTCTCTCGTTGTTTTTTCTTCTGCTGTATTTACTAAAAAAGCAAAAGCAGATAAGAATTTATTCAATGATGATTGCTGGCTTCAAATGATATAATTTCAGTTTCAGGATGAAATCTACAGCAGCCCCCCAAATCTCCCATGTCAAACCCATGGTCACTTGTACACTATATTATAAGTTTTATAAGTTTCATGATGCTTTATGTGAGGAAAATTAACCCAAATTAAAGTTACTGACTGTAACAAATATGTTAGATCATAAATGGTAAAACATCCGTTTTTCAATAGTGTTACCATGACTGACGTTTCAGTGTTTTCACTGAGAAGTCTATCGGTCTGTTCCTCACATAAATATATCATACATTGCAAAATAAACAAATAAAAACATAAATAAATGGATGAAATAATTAAAATAAAACAATAGGTACATTTAAAAATACAAAAAGTGATAAAAATTAACTAAAATGATAGTTCCCTTTCAAGAGAACTTTGAAACTGCATCCTCTAGGGTGCGCTATGGAGAACATCTTTTCATGACCCTTGTCTGAAGCATACATTGAAAAAACACCAACCAGCTGACCATAGCCCTCCAGCTCAGGTGAGCCTTCCATTTCTGCCTGATCTCCATACAGAGATCGAAAAGAAATGAAAGAGACCGTTTTCTTCTCGCATCCATTGGTTTTGACTTGAGAGATGTGCCGACATTGGAGCGATGCGCGAAAGCCGCTATGAGAGGATGCCACCTGTAGAAAGAGCTAATATATATATATTAGCTCTATATATTAGCTCTTTCTACAGGTGGCATATAGCTTACAGGGAATCCAAAGTGCACCCAGACACCAGACCTGTTGGTTATTGGAGAATCTTCTATTTCTGGTCTGTTAAATGCATTAGACATTTTGCAACGAGCCTTCAGCGCGTGCTGAGTGAGCGAGCGCCTTAGGGGCCGTTCACATATCGCGCCGAAAAATGCGTGGAAAGGTGCGTCTTTCTCCTCCTTTCCAAAGCGCTTGGGCAGAAGCGCCCCAGAGGCGTCTGCCTTTGCTAAGCAACAATGACGTACTCTCTCCATGAAGTTGCGGAAATTTCAGCAAAGGATAAATGGATTTGCAGCTCTAAAAATCGCTTGCAGTAGGCTAGCTCTGCTACTAAATTTATTTCAAAACTGCAATCCATATACAACTATGATCAGCTGTTTCTTCATCTTAGCTGAGCTTTCAACGTTGTTACGGGAAAGGATGAAGCTGATTGGTTAGTTCTTGTCACATGACCCGCGGTGCGCTTGCGGAATTCTGAAAAGTTGAGATGTTTTTACATTTTGCTGTATCTAAAACATACCGAACCGTACCGAACCGAACCGTGACATCAGTGTATCATATCGAACTGAATAAAGGTGAGGGCATTTCTTCTGATCAGGTAGCCGAGCTGCGCCACACCACGGATCTCGCTCCATGCTACCAAGCAGGCCGCCGCCGCCATGGGCAGCACTATGGTGGCCATTGTGGTAGTGGAGAGACATCTATGGATGAACCTGGCAGACATCTGGAAGAAAGAAAAGGCTTTCTTCTCAATGCTCAGGTTTCGCCTTCTGAACTTTTCGTTATTTCCATTCAGACGGTGATCTGGAAGTTCAGGGAGATGAAGGCACACTCCGCTGCTTTCAAATCCTTCATTCCATGAAGGTCCAGGTCTGAGCCCGAACAATATAAGGGTCCTGGCCTGTCTCGATCTGAGGATCAAAGACGGCCACAGAAGGCTAGTGTCACGACTCACGCTCCTCCCTCACCTGCGGGTAGGGGTTAGAGGAATCATGGGTAAAGAGGAGGTAAACAGAACCTAAAGGATGTGATCCAGATGAGGCAGCATTCCTGTCTGAATCAGAGTGATACCTAGGTATCTACTCGTTCCCTTTGTGGATTTTTTAACTTCTGCTTTTATACTCTTTTTCCTAATTCCCCTGTAACCACTAGCTCTCCACCTGATGAAGGTTAGGTGGAAACCCTCTCGCATAACAGTCTTCTATGCTTGCTTACCTTACTGATGGTCTGGACTAAAAGGAGGCGGGGGAGGAGTGGGGCTCCAGCGCAGGAGGGTGGGAGAGTATGTAACCCTTTGCTGGTGGTTATGTGTCTACAAATAAACTCTGTGAGCTTCCTTTGCAGTGCTCAGTTACAGTGTTTACACTGTTCCCCATAGCGCCCCCTAAAGGACAAAGTTTGAAGTTCCCTCGAAAGGGAACGTCGCAGGTTACGAATGTAACCATGGTTCCCTGAGTTGGGAACAAGACACTGCATTCACTAGCGCCCGGCCATGCTTTGGATGCAATCTTCAGACGAATAAGTGAATGATGTGTTTTCCCGGTGCCTGTTTATAGACGCGCCGGTAGTGACGTCAGAGGCTGTTGCTGGCCCACTCGTTGGTGCTTTTTCCATGTATGCTTCAGACACGGGTCACGATGAGGTGTTCCCCATAGCGCCCCCTAGAGGACGCAGTGTCTCGTTCCCTACTCAGGGAATCATGGTTACATTCGTAACCTGAGACATTTTTCATGTACATTTAATTTGTTTTAAGGACGTTTAAACATTTTAACAAAAAAACGGGATATAGAATGAAAAGATTCTTTAAAAAAATATTGTCTTCAAAAAATTAAAAAAATTGTGATTATGAGAAAAACAGAAGGGTGAATCAACTATTACTTAAATCATAAAACAAAATATTAAAGCAACTGTAATTTATTTTCAAGAATGACAGCAGAGGCATTTTGTAAGCACAGCATTTCTTAAACATCATTGCAATGTGTCTAAATACGTTTTGGAGCTGCTGTTTTTTTCTATACATATAAGAGAAGAGACCTCAGCTCATGTAAGCTCTTTATTTGTATGTAGACATATTCATGAATTATAATGAACTTGTATATATAAACATCAAATATTTTTATATTCAAAAAGACCACGTCATATACATGTTTTGAATATGTCAAACAAAAGTACTTTTGACAAAACTCTCAGACAAAAACAAATGAAAATAAATTACATAAATTTTAAAGAATAAAAAATTTCAGACACAAAATCCATTATACCTGTGTACTGAAACGCTTATAGAGAATCATATGATATTTATGAAGTATATATACATGTATTTATAAACATGTTTTTTTTTTTTTTTTTTTTTTTTTTTTTTTTGCTTTTTGTTCTTTTCTTTTTTGTAATTGTGTCTTTAATTTTTTTTTTTTTCAAACAGCAGGTAAACATGCTGGTCTGAATGAGTCGAGACCTGAAGACTTCAAAGACATGAGTAATAATCATATCAGCCCTTGTGCTGATATGGTGAATAATTTGGTGACCCCTCATTTACTTAATAATATATTAAAACAATAAGCAAATACATGACAAATGTATAGTTTACTGTCTGCTGGTTCGTTTTATATTAACTTGCATTGAAATAGTGGAAATAAAACATCAAATAACATCTTTCACATCCACAGGGGCTCTTTCTGGTGGAACATCAGAAGCAGCAGCCTTAACAGGTCAAAGCAGAATAAAATTGCAGGAGATACAGAGAGGAAAACACTGAGCAGTTGTCTTCTGAAGACTTACATATACTGCAATCCAGTGCTAAAACGTGTTTTATACTGGAGTGTAAACTGTTCTCTTACGCTTTGATGCAATTTCCCTTCACAGAATATACAATTTATACACAACAAAAAGACAACAGCTCCCTCAAAACAGCAAAAAAAGTCCCTAAAGGTCAGTCAAACAATGTTGTGAATGTGACTGTGAATTTAAGAAATGAAAAAAATATGAAAAAAAGGAGATGAGGAACCAAATGTCCTTAAAGATTCTGCTGATATGTTTGGGTGTAAACATTGTTAACTTGTACTACACTTATTTTAATCCTAAAGGCCCTTTTACATGAGTCACATCACTCAAAGTTAAGTTTCAACATACACCTAAAGGATATAGCCCTAATTTTGTGAATCAAATGACATTTTACAGCGCATGGGAGCTGAATTAAATCCAAAGCATCATAACATGAGCTCAGGGATGTGAGTTTCTTAATTTTTAACAAATGTCACACTACTTAAGATCTCTATCCATGTTTTGCATTTGAATCAATGAGGTAGAGACTGAACTGATTCACATTTAATCATTAATGCATTCAGATTGAAGGTGTGGAAAAGGAATTGCAGGATATTCTCATGACATCTGAATGAGCTTCTCTTTATTTCTTTCTCTTACACTTTCCTGTGATTCTTTATGCCTGACTGTATCTCGGTATGTTTATTAAGGCAAGACACTACAGGTGAACAGAGTAAATATTTGGGCTAATATATCACCCATACATACAGTACATAAAGAAAACTCTGTTGTATTATACGTTTTCAGAATTGTTTTGTTTAAAAATGCAAATAAAGCATTTTCTAATTAAATATGCACTAATTTGCAAAAATCGCAAAGAATAAATCTTAACACTGGATAAAACAAGATGTATTTATATTTTTCTTGATTTTTTGACATAGTAGTGTCAAAGGTTTTTACAGAAGGGATTTTTGATATATCTTTTTATCATTCTATAAATCATAAAATACCACCAACAGGCAGAAAAAAAATTTCCATCATGTTTTAAGAATAAAATGCAATATATATCGGTACAAATGATATATGAACAAACCCTTCTATAAAAATCTTCAGAATATAGATAGAAATAAAAATAAAATTTGGTGTTCGCGAGTGCTGCTAAAGTGGAGAAACAATCTTATTTCGAAAAGTTATTTTGTAAGTGCTATTGATGAGGAAATACGGTCGAAGACAGAATATATTTTTTGCATGTTTTATGAAATAAAATGGTACATAAATATTTTTGAATAATATATGAACAAATCCCTCAGTAATAATCTTCAGAATATAGATAGGAATACAATTGTAAAGTTTTGTATATTTCAGTACTACTGAAATGGAGAAACAAACTAATTTGAGACAAGGTCTTTTAAATATATGTAATGTAATCTACAGACATAAATAGTTATAGTGCAATAATTAAATCAAGTGAATGATGTATGAAAAACCCTCTATAAATACCTTAGGAATATAGATAGGAAGAAAACAGTTGGGTTATGTAAGTGCTACTGATGAAGAAATACTGTCAACAGACAGGAAAAAAAAGCACTTTCAGTTTAAAAAAATAAAAAATAAAATGGTATACAAATCATTGTGAATGACTTATGAACAAATCCTCTCAATAAAAATGTTCAGAATATAGATAGGAATAAAATTTTACAATTGTGTATATTTCAGTACTACTGAATTGGAGAAAAAACTTATTTCTGAGGAAACGTCCTTTAAATATGCATTGTAATTGAAATCTACACTTAATACTAAATTCTAAAAAAAAAAAATATATATATATATATATATATATATATATATATTATTTTTTTTAATAATAATAATTAATAGATTTAAATAGATAATTTAAATAGAAAATTATTTGCACATCTCTTCAAGTCCCGCCAAGTTTCCTTGTATTTTCATTAATCTAATTATTTGTCCTTCTTTTGAAAATCCAGAAAATCATATTGCTCCCAAAGTCACTATGTTAACTTGTAAAATTACTTTTTATGTAATGTAATATTTCCATATATGAAATGATCTTTTAATCCTTATTATGTTAATGCACAAGCACTCACACATTCATTCAGCATTAGTTAGAGTGAGTTAAATCTGTCCACTGTGTACGGAGGTAAATATGTTAGTGCAAACGTGAGAGAACACATGATGAGTCCTCTCATCTCGGAAACAACATGCATAGAAACCCTTAAAATAAAACCCCAGCAACTAAACAAGAACAGCTTATTCATACAGCAAACACACAGTTTCAGACCACAGAGAATAGAGTATGCTGGCAATATCTGGTATATATATATATATATATATATATATATGTATGTCTGTCTGGGGTGGTTTTGGATCCAAAGAAAAGTTGAAGAGAGTCCTGAGATATTGTCTCATGTCTGAATTCAGTCTAGCAGCTTATATACATAACAAAATGATTAATAATGAAAAACAATCATCTAAAGGACCACATGATAATTCACTTTCTTCCCATTTTAAAATGCTTTTTCAAACACTGTCCTTGCATTTGCAGACAAAACACAAATGAGAAAACAAATGTGACTTTAAAAAATCTGACATCAACTTCACATTTATGAGCTGCTCTTCTGATTTTCCCACTGATTTCCACAATGTCCACTTGAGAGAATGTTGTCGGGATGAGGTCATTGGGTGACCTGGAAGCATTTTTGATTGAAATCACACTCCGTGTAGCAGAAGGAGTCTAGTGGTTTTGTGTGTTAGTTTGAGTAATCAGTGGTTTAGTCTCTCTAGTAGGGTTGGAAGCGGCTGTAGCCTCCTCTGTACAGGCTCGCCTGCAACATCAAAGATGACAGAGCACCAATCAGAGTCAAGCTGGTGGTCACGGCAACGACGGAATTCCTGCTTCTCAAATGTCCTTCCTTTAGAATTCTGGCATTGTTATAAAGGAACAGTCCACTCAAAAAAGAACGCCAGTTTGTTTGTAGAAAAGCTTATTTTTCTTTTCTTTTTTTTCTTCTTCAGTAGAACAGTTTTGGATAAATATATAAAATTACATAACTCACCAATGGATTCTCTGTATTAAATGGGTGCTGTGAAAAGGAGACTCCAAACAGCTGATTAAAAACATGTTGCCGCAATCCACCCACATTTTGTGTTTTGGCCTGTTTTGGTTTGTAAACTCTGGAGCCTGACATGACATGACATGCAAGAAAAAAAAAAAAAAATTGTGTGCACGATTTACTAATTCATTCCCTTGATGTACTAAAGCATACGCACGATTACTATTGCGTTCCCTCGATTTACTATTGCGTTCCCTCGAATCATGTGCACAATTTATAAATCGAGTGAATGCAATAGTAAATCAAGGGACAGTAGTGATCGTGTGCATGTTTTAGTACACTGAGCGAACGAATTAGTAAATCGTGCACATGATTTAGCCTCATATTTTTTCCTGCGTGTCATGTGTGGGGCTCTGTAGTAAACAGAGCTAGAGCTTTGCATATTTCTCTCCTGATTCACACAAGACGACCTTTTCACTAGGAGAGCAATATTATGGACAGAGGACTATTTTAGCCACTATTTTAGCAACTTTTCTCCTCACAAGTCATTAGCTGATGGACTGGAGTGGTGTGGATTACTTGTGGATTATTGTGATGTTTTTATCGGCTGTTTGGACTCTCATTCACTGCAAAGGACCGATTGGTGAGCAAGTGATGTAATACTACTTTACTAATTTCTAAGACTAATAATTTCTCCAAATTTGTTTTCTTGAAGTAAAACACTCATCTAACATCTGAAGGCGGTCGCACACCGGACGAGAAGCGTCGCGCCGCGCCGCGCCACATGTAGGACAACTCAAGGTATCGCACACCGGACGCACACATTCTATATGCACGAGCTCAATTTCGCAGCAAGATGGGTGAGTTTTAACTTAATCTATTATTATTATTTTAAATATATGATTTTAATTGATAAAAGCTGAGTCTTGAACGTTAATTAATGAAAAGAATCTGTGTTATAATTAGTCTGTTATTGTTTTGTTGTATCTGTTGTCTAGGCAACTGTGCAGCCTGACTGAAAACGTAACCAAACACTTTGTAATGTTTAATTTGAATGAAACAAGTGTACTGTATTTTAGTTTCAGTTTCAGTTTATAACATCTGGGTTTTTTAATATAAACTATGCAGATGGCGCTCTGTGGTGCGGCAGAAATTTGAACAGCGTTCTGAGTCGTAGTTGGGCACCGCGGACAGACACCGAATGGTGCCGCCGGTGTGTGTACACTCATAGAGAATAATGTGTTCGAATTTTAAAGACGTGGCGCTGCGCTGCGCTTCTCGTCCGGTGTGCGACCCCCTTTACATGTCCTGAAGATGAGAAAATGTTCAGCAGATGTAAATTTTTTGGGTGAACTATTCCTTTACCGGTTTGTGTGTGTGGGTGGGTGTTCACTAATGCTGATGAATTATGAGAACTGATTTAGAAAACTTCTCAAAACTTAAGTTAAATAATGGTGAGATCAAGGGGTCACGTGCTGCCCATGAAGGGTTCTGCATTCTTTTTTGGAATCTCATTACGCAGTCACTAACTAGTTCCGTCTACACGCATTGTGGCATCGGCTGACTTTGAAAGCATTATAGACCTCAAACTACGGTGCATCAAATGAATTCCAATGGTGTTCAAAGGCACATACAATTATTCTCTTTAAAGTTTAGTGTGCAGAAAGCTTGCAGGCGTGGGAGCGAGTGATGATCTTCGAACACGCCCCGCGATACTGGACCATACGTGTAATTTACTCCAGAAATCATAGACCTTCAAAGGAAAATTCTCCCTAATTTAGGGGCGACCCAGCTCGCTGGTCTGGGTGGAAGCCTTCTGCAATTTCATGACGCTGGTAAAACCAGCAAAGAGAATTTAATGCAACCTCAGAGGAACTAATTATTAAAGGAATTTTAAAAGCGTAAAGCTCTCCCATCTTGTGCTGTCGCGTTAATCAGTTATGATGAAAGAGCCGAAAACCAAAGTGCTCTTTTTCTGACAGACGAGGGATCATTTGATTGCTCTGTAAATCAGAGTTCTCAGGTTCTTCTGCATCAGTACTCACAAACACACACACACACACACACACACACACACAGATAAATGGACAATTTAGGTCTGTTCCAAAACCTAGTGAACTCCAAAAATAGACAGCATTGTAAGATCATGTAAATTATATTTAATACAGTATTAGAATGTATTTTTATATTTAAGTTTTTATTGTCACTTTTTGTTGTTGTAATTTTATTAGTTTGTTTTAATTAGTTGTTAATTTAATTAGCTTTTTGTCTTCATTTTAATTTTAGTTAGTTGGCAATTCTTTACAAGTTTGTACCTTAATTCAACTTATTTCTCATAAAAATAATTTTATTTTTAGATTACAGTTTTATTTTAAATATTGTGATTTAATTGTGACAAAATACTATGGCAGAGAACTTAGTTTTTGCAATTCATCCATTGTGTGTGGTCCCAGAATGCATTGCAACAAAACATCCATCCACAATTGTGTAAGAAAATAATAGTACAATGTAATATAACTGAAGTTATATATAATTAAATAAATGAAAAAGGTCAGTCTAATTAGAAATGAATTATTAACACTTTCTAACATGTTGTGTCAAGTTATTAGTTCAACTTTGAAAAATGGTGCTCTCTCTAGCAGTTGTTAATGAAAGCCGTCTCTTTGGAAGCAGTAGACAGGTGGCTCACTATGTTTTGGAACGGAGCCACTGACGGGGCTTCTCGGCTTTGTGATGGGGTCATTTTTCTCACTGTTGATGAAGAAACAAGGAAGGAAATTTGCAGGGAAGCAGGAATTAAAGAAAAACGTACAGTCAGAGTCTTAATTAAGTAAATGAAGAGAGTCTCAAACAAAGCGTCTTAATTAATGAAAGCTTTTAGCTAGCAGCTGCACCGGGGAACTGTTTACTACTGCCTCTTTTTTCTATTTTCTTATTCTCTTTTAATGTGTTTTGCTGACGTCCTTGTCGTTGAGAAATTGCATGCATGCCGGAGTGCCAAACAAGAGTCTATTTTTTTTGTTCTGTCTGATAGAGAGAGGTGGTTGGAAATAAACCATCCTCTGACATCTCCTACCTTTAATCGAGTCTGTCCCACGGCACACTGCTGCATGCGTTACATGCTCGTTAATTTAGGGGAAACAGAGAGCAAACGACGCAGCGGAGAAGAGCTCTCCTAACTCTGACGGCCCATTAGTGCCTTCATCTTTGATGTTAGCTGCAAACGCTAGCTAAAAACAGACATTAACCAGCTGACTTCCTCTCGTCAGGGAGCATGTCATGGACAAACGACTCACAGAAACACCTGGCACAAATGTGGTGGACATAAAAGGTGGGAAACAGTTCTTAATACAATTCTAGCAAAGTGTGCAATACATTTGCGTGCTGTTTCTGACACGGTTTCACTGTTTATAACAGTGGTTTATCTTACCATGGTCCCCACGCTGTAGGTGGCTGCCGGGGCGATGGTGTGGTGATATGGGTCAGTAGTTGCATAGACTCTCCCATAACTGCAGAAACATCAATCAGGAGATGCTTTAACACGTGCAAACACTCATTCACAACATGAAACAACATTTACAATCTATTTTACTTCTGTGATGTATAATATAAGTTAAATATCGAAATTAAAATACACTATATGCAACAAAACTATTCTCACCAAGTTAGAAGCTTCACCAGAATATTCAGACTTGGTGTGAATACTACACTAAAACTAAATGAATACCTATTAAAGTAAATATAAATACCATATTATAACGACCGGCATCACAAATGTAAAGCACCGGGTGCGCTACCGAGCAAGCTTACCATGTCAAAAAAGCCGTACATATGGAGCTTGTTATGTGATGCAAACATCAAAATGTCATTTTCTTTTAAACCAGGTGCTATTTTAAAAATGTTTTGAGGTCAAAAGATAGTATTGTGCATGGATATAAGTTTATTAATCAATAATATGCCCCTGTAATCAAAATTTGTGCATAAAAGAATAAAGGTTGTTGGTTCTTTACTGGAAGCCGCAGTGAATTCTATATTTTGTTTTTTCCAGTGAGGGAGGCTGGAATTTTGGGGCTTTCTACAGAAAGAAACTACAACAGAACTTTTAGACTTGAATGGGTTCATAGGGAGTCAAATTGTGTTAGCTTTTTTCATTTTTTTATTTATTTTTATTAAAATCTGCATAAGAAAAACTTTCTGTCGAACGTCCCTCCTAACATATTTTTATTTTTCCAAGAAACAAATTCAGGTAAATGACAAGAACAGGGAATAAACATTAAACATGAGCACAAAAGAATGAGTGAAAAGAGATAATGAGTGAGGGAAAGAAAGGTGAAAGAGGAAGGCGAGGTGCCGCAGGCTTGTGTTGCTGGTTTGGAACTAATCCTCCACAGGAAGGACAACACGTGTCATTTCCTTTCATTTATATATTGCACATTTTCCCCTCTCTTCTGATTCTTCTCCACATACAGCTTGCAAATGAAGGTCTGCAGAGAGCAGATAAGAAAACACAAACCCTCGGCTGCGGGCAACAACTCCAGCAGACGAACGGAGGGCGAGAGAGAAAAGGCCAGCTTTACTGTAAGAGATATATACGCTTTAATGTCTGTGTGTGTGAAACTGGACGTTAATTGTGCTGACTCAGTCTGGATTGGCAAGAAACCTGCTTTGAAAGCATAACACTGACTTCAGCACAGTGCAAAACGTCATTTCATTAATCTTTGTAATCAGTATTATTATTTTGTGTTCCAGTAAAAATGGCTAAACATCCTTTAAAACAACAAACTTCTTTGCGAAGCAAAACTGTGTATTAAAACTGTGACTTGGTTTCAGGGACCGGTCTTAAATTAAGTTTATTTCTCTTCCTCATTAGCAAATTGCTGCTTCACTCAGACTTCCAATACAGACTGTGGCTGAATATCCTCTTTAGTGAAATAAAGTAGATGGAAAACTTAAATGAACATTGTAGAAAAATAAGCTTAAGCACTAAAATGACTAAAACTGAAATAAATGTAAATTAAAGCTGAGAAGTATTTAAAAAGCAACAAAACAATAGAAATAACAAACACATACAGACCGAACAAATAAAAGCTAAAATATTAATATAGTAGTTTTTAGGACAACTTCAAATATATATATATATATATATATATATATATATATATATATATATATATATATATATATATATATATATTATTTTTTTTACTAGTGTACATGACTATATTAACATGATACTGTTTTCAGGTCAGTTTAAACAAAAAAACTAAAATCTTGAAATAATAAAACATGTACTACTGCTATGGAGAGTGAGCAGTTGCATAAAAAAAGATGAATTTAATAATTAAAAACAATATATTAACTTCAACAGTATAGTACTGTTCATTATATATAAACAAGTAACCCAATAAAAAGCAATACATTTTTGTAATCAGTGGTTATATACAAAAAAAAAAAAAAATCTATAAAACAAAAAATTAAATAAATACAAACTGAAGCTAAACAGAAAAAAAAACGAACTGAAATTGTAATATGAAAAACTGAAAATGCATGCCAAAATAAATGTTTCTGTTGATATGTTATGCAACACTGCATGTGTGAATGAAGTCGAACCTGTCGCTGTACGCTGTAGCCGTTGCAGGCTGAGTATATCTGTACGCCGCATATCCACCCTGAAAACACAAAAACACAAAACAATCGTTTATCGCTCACACCCCAACAGACATACAACACACACCTACTGTGAAATACTGCATCATCTGATGGCTTTTAAATGACCAACATGATGCTCCATGCCTTCTGTCGTCTGATTGATAGTTTAGACTTTGTTTTGCAAGTAAAAGGCCTTTTAGTATAATTATACAAATGTACATCTTCAGCTTGTGCTTCACGTGTCTCTTTTGAGGAACAATATTTATTATCTCTCAATTATCATTGTATTGTATTGTATCGATCCTATCATCATCTTACTGAGACATATTATGGGAGACATAGATTGACGACTGATATTTATATCATTTTATGTAAGTAGGCCTATTTGTTATACATTTATAAAGATCTCATTGGCTAACTAGCTATTAGACTTTTTGTCCATTTCAATATCGGCATCAGCACTAAATTACATATTTTCGCTCAGTTTACATGAGTTTCTCATCCTAATTTTCATTATCTCATACTATAATAGCCTACTACTCAACAATAACCACATATGCAAACTTTATTATGTCATATGTCAGACTGTAAAGGGTTAATTCTGCAGTTTAGTATCTGTATAGCATCCTCAGAAGTGTGCATATGATGCTTTCAGATGTCATCTTTATAGGGTTTGAAACACATCTCTCTTGGTTCTTGCTGGTTTCTCCGGAAAACGGAGCAGATTCTGTAGATTTGTGGCTTGTATCATAATCAGCAGAGACTCTGAGGTGGAGTGGAGCTCATTTGTCTGTAGGCAGATCGCTAATAACACACATTAATCAGAGCGTCAGAAAGAGAACAGCCGCTGTTTTACATTCTCCGGCCCGACAAACACACAACGCCCACTAGCGAGAGCGACACGCCACTGGGGGGCGCTGCAACACGTGATAACACTGCTGATTTCTGTTTCAGATGCTGAGTGTGGAGGCTTACACTGATAATGTGTGCCGCATTTAAATCGGGCACGGAAAGTTTATTGAGTGGAGAATTTGAAACAGTCAGCACAGAACGGTTTGTGCGCTACTGAAACGAGCACACGGAGACTCTCCAACGCTACGGGAAGGGCTGGGTTTCCCATCACTCGGAAAACAATTTGAATCGGAAGAAGTTTGGGAGTGAAAGTAAAATGAAATCAGGTTAGAGGTTGAGCGGGGGATTGTGAGGTCATGTGACCCCTCCCCTGGGGACAGGAAGTGGAGAGGAGCAGGCGTGGTGAACTTCCTGCGGCACCGCACTGATTGGAGCCCCCGCCTGCGAACACACGGGGTAATAAATCAGACTGTCAGCACCTCCGGCCCAATACACAGAACATGGCTTTATCAGGACACTAAATATAACAGACCACACCGCTGAAGATGAGACGGGGGGAAGAATGAGAAGAGCCACGAGGAGAGAATGGGAAAGAAACACAATAGACGAGAAGAGATAGAAAGGAAAAGAGAAAAGATAGGAACAGAAGTGAATCTTGGAAAATAAAAGAAAAAAGGAAGAAAAGAAAAACAAAATAAAAGCTAAAAAGAACAAAAAGAAAACAAAGAAAAAGAAAAGAAAAGAAAGAAACAGGAGAGAAGATGAGAAAAGAAACAAAGGAAAATCTAGAAAAGAACAAAAAGAAAACATGAGAAAAGGAAAGGAAGAAAGAGGAGACAAGAAAAGAAAAGAAAAGAAAAGGAGAATCATAAAAAGAAAATAAATATAAAAGAACATTTGAAAAAAAAAGTGAAAACAAAAAAGGAGAAAAGAAAAGAGAAAAAAGAAAAGAGGATAAGAGAAAAAATAGGAAGGGACAATGAAAAATAAATGAAAATAGAATAAAGGAGCAAATAAAATTAAAGAGAAACAATAGCATTTGAAAAAATCAGTATGTTCCTCACAGACTCCCATTTGGATAAAATCAATTCACAAAATAAAATTAAAAATATATTAAAAAATATGCAGTATTTCAAACTTTTTTTAAGGTAAGGAATGAACTGAGAGCAGAATGAAGAGTGAAAGAGAGATGGGTGATTGAGTTTGTCCTCCTGCGGGTCAGTGTGTCACTGTCAGGGTGTGTGTGTGTGTGTGTGTGTGTGTGTGTGTGAGTGCGTGTGTGTGTGTGTGTGTGTGTGTGTGTGAGTGAATAGCAGCGCTGGCAAGAAGATGAATCCATTTATCTGAAGCTGCTTCACCTCTTCAGTGACTCACTGCAGAGCAACCACAAAACTCACACTACTGAGGGTTCACAGCCAACAATCAACAAACCACTACAACACACACACACACACACACACACACACACCCCTTTAACACCTGTTTGATCGTCCAGTTGAAGGTTAATTTGTTTATCCATTTATTAGCTACAAAAAATTATTTTACCCTTATTTTACCCACTTTATTGACACACAATGTAACTTTTTCGCAGTTTCTACTTATTTTTACCATTTATATTTGCTAATAAATGTAATTTATTTTCTCATTCATTTCTTATTGTAATTCATTTTAACTGGCCACCAAATTTATTTATTTTTTCCCCCCTTTTTTTACTAATTTTATTGCACACCAAATTTTTGACAGTTTATTTTCTTAATTATTTTGACCAATTTTGTATTTAATTATTGTATGTGTCCAACATTTTTTGTAATCTTATTTTCCTCCTTTTCTGGCCAGCAAATACCCTTTTCACCTTTTTCATATTTTCCCCATTTCATTGGCTATAAGTATTTTTGAATTCTCTGCTCTCAGTTAGTTTCCTAACCTCTTTTCTTCCCCACAAAAACTAACAGCACAAGCAGCAGATGCAAATAAACACTAAACTGGAGTCCAATTTGTTCTCTGTGAACTCTCATTTGTTCTCTGTTTTACCAACATACTGCTGTTTAAACAAGTCAAGTTTTCTATTTCTATTGTTTTTGAACTCTTAAATGATTTCAGGCCTGTAGCACTGAACTAAGGTCACGGGTTTGATTCCCAGTGAATGCACGAACTGATAAACGTATAGCTTGAATGCAACACAAGTTGCTTTGGAGAAACACTTCAGCCAAATGCAGGAGTGGTTTGAAAGCATGCTTGTATGTGTGTGTGTGTGTGTGTGTGTGTGCTGAAGCTGGAGGACATAGAGAGCGCTTTGCTCATTTGCCAAACTCTGTGTTTATGGTGACTGAAGGGAATCTAGAATTGGGTTGTCAGGTTTCTTGGCAAAAGTGAGGCATCTCTTAATCAATGCCAGAGATCCTGGACTGGAATTACACTCCGCTCTCATCCCTCAAGAAACAAAGTTACTCACGTAGATCTCTGCACCGTAGAATCCGTCCTGATACACCATCCTGTGAGACAGAGAAGAGACGACGAGAGCGTTTCATTATCACACATATACCGTATGTACCACAAAACCTTAAGTGTCAATTTTTCAAAAATAAGATTCATATATTATTATTATTATGGTTTCTTATGATAAGACAAAAGTTGGCTAAGATGCAACTATTTGAAATTATGGAACCAGAGGATGCAAAAAAAAAAAAAAAAAAAAAAATCTAAATATGGAGAAAATCACCTTTAAATTTGTCCAAATTAATTCTTAGCAATGCATATTACTAATCAAAAATTAAGTTTTGATATATTAAGGCAGGAAATTAAAAAAAATATATCTTAATTGAACATGATCTTTCCTTAATATCCTAGTGATTTTTGGCATAAAAAAGATAATTTTGACCCATACAATGTATTTTTGGGTACTGCTACAAATATACCCCAGTCATTTAAGATTGTTTTGTGCTCCAGGGTCACTTATAAGCATCAAAACTGCTGCATCAGTGAGAAATAAGTGACTTTGCAGCCTGAAAAACCTCAGGTCCAAATACAGCTGTCAATTGATTATTTTTTAATTGCATTAATTATGTATCAGTTGATGTAATTACTATGGCATGGATCAGTATTTGCTGAGAAAGACTCACGCGCCGTACGCTGGGATGGGTGGAGGAGGAGGAGCTGTGCGGAAGGTGTTGTAAATGGCCCGACCTCTGCCCCGCAGATGAGCGCCTCTGTACGCCACTGTTGCTCCTGCTGCGGGATACGGGAAACCCGTCACTGCACACACACACACACACACACAGAGAGAGAGACACAGGGAGCGTTTATAAGGAAACACAGGTGCATGTGTCTCTATCACACAATGAGGCTTATAAAGACGACCGGATTGCTGTTAGAATCAGTCATTGAAATTAAATACTGTTCTCTGTTTATGCTGCGCCGGCGTCCGTGTCATGTGATATATGTAAATGAAGCTGATAATGAGCAGGCGATAGGCTACACTGCCTCAATAAAAACACATTCATCAAACCAGCTGACATGCTGTGGCACAAAACACCAGAAGAAAAAAAAATCTCAGAAGAGCAGAGAGAGAGAGAGACATAAGAACACAGAGAGTCAGTGAGGGGATGGTTAGTCTGGTAAGCAGCCGCTCAGCTGTTTAATGCTGGTTATTGTGAAGAGTTGCAGTGAGTAATCCACACACGGGGGAACAGACACAGATTCATCAAATCAACAGCAAGTGCTTCATTATGTCCTTAATGTGCCGAGAAACAATCAGAGAGCTCATCTCCACTCATTAAAACACTTCAGACCGGATCAGACCGGACTATACGAGAGCTTAAAGAGAGAGATCTGAAGAAAAATCAACATTGTGTCATCACTGACTGCTTTAGGGGCTTTTATTTGCTTTTAGGAGCTTAAAAGTGTGCATTCAAGTGTGTGTGTGTGTGTAACTTTTAAAAGCTTTATGCTATTTAAACATTTTTGTAAGAATTATAACTTTTTATGTAACAGAAATAATATAATTAGGTTTTGATTATATAATTATATATTTGTAAAATGAAAGAATTTTGCATTGTAGTATTATTATATATTTTTATATACTTATACTAATTTTTATACTTTTTTAATATATTTTATATATTTGAATTACTAATATCATATATTCAAAACAATTAAACTATTTAAATACTATATAAACTGTATAATTATACAAATGCATATCTTTACAATTTGTTATATACTTTTATAAATATTTTACTTTTTATACTAATAATTATTTTTGTTTTGTATTTGATATTTAAGTTACTAACAAAATAGAATTTAGAACAAGGCAGCGGATATTTGCACTAAATTTGCACAAAAAAAGCTATAGATACCATAAATAAGACCATGTATAGTACCATAAAATGTTCATCCAATCAAATTATTCAGTCCAGCGATCACGATTAGGGTTGTCCTACATGTCTGTCAGTGTATGTATTTGCATCTCTGGAAACTATTAGCGCAGACATGATACAATATCGGCATGTTCATTACACTATTGCCATTGCACTTACATATACTTATAGTGTACTTACAGTGTATTTATCAAGGTAACTACATGGGGTAGGGTAAGGTTTAGTACCTATTTATAACATAGTTATTGTAATTACTATAATAAGTACATAGTATGTACATGAGTAACAGGACTGTAAAATAAAGTGCTACCGCAATTGCAACTGAGAATGGAAGGTGTTATTACTGTAATATTATACACTTTGTACGTTAATGTTTTCTCAGCTGGGAATAAGACATGAGGTAATCTGATAGCGTTGATGCCGTCTCTCATCGTGTCGCTGGTTAGTCTGGTTACTCCTTTGAAGGAAATCCTGATATAATAAACCCCTTCTATCACTGTGAGAGCTGCTGTTCTGCTCTTGTTAAGGTCATCTGAAAAGATCTTTAGCAATCTCTGCAGCGGAGCGACTGATCCAGAGCGATTCTCTCTGAGATCATTACCTCACTCATAATACTGCAAAATATACACACCTCTCAATAAAACACATACATGTGACAGCAAAACACACGTGCACACACACACACACACACAAGTGAAGACCGCAGACACTGCACTTTACTGTAACAAACACAGATATGACCAGAGACTGTCCAACTACAAAACCATGCAAAAGGCACAATAAAAGCATACTATGAGTATCTTATAAAATAATGTACTAATATTAAATGTTTCTAAGGATAAAGTATTTTTAATTCATTTAAATATACAATTACATATCTATGGTTGCAATTATTTACACTATGTACCTACATGATTATATAAATATATAAAACCGTATATACGACTTCTAGTATATTTTAAATACAATTGTTATTGTTGTTTTGAAAATCTGTAGCACCATTTTCTTAAAGATGCCACTTTTAGGTGCAAAAACATCTGAGTGCAGTGAAATCCACATGTACGTGTGATTGAGGGGGCCTAAATAGACAACAACAACAAACTAACAAATAAATAAAGTATTGATTGTTTGGAAGGGATGGATGAGTGAGTGTAAATGATGATTTTTTTCTTCTGGTGATGGAAACTCTTTCCTGAGCATGTTAGCGTCTGCAGGCTGACAGCCAACCGCTGAACATGTGCTGATGTTTAGTCCGGATAAAGTGTGTCTCAGCAGCAGACGAGGAAACACACACCCCTGAGAGGAGGCGCAGTGTTTAAAGGGTCGAGTGGAACGGCAGAGATCTGAGATGGACCCTGAACTTCCTCCCGATTAAACCATAGTGGCTCGTCTCATCAGTAAACGGAGAGAAACCCCCGTGTGTGTGTGTGTGTGCTGGCAGCATCACTCACTCCAGCGCTCTCGTTCTGTTAGACGACTGAAAGCTAATCTGAGACACTCGCAAAGTCCTAGTAAAGAGACTCACAATCTGATTAGATAAGAAAGAGTAAATACCTATAAATACCTGGGAATATGGCTTGATGAAAGGTTGGGTTTTGATATTCATATTGAAAATCTCTTAAAAAAGCTCAGACCCAGATTGGGGTTTCTTTGTCGTTTAAAGAAATGTCTTCCTTTTGAAGCAAAAAAGAGCATTATTCAAAGCGGTTTTCTTTCTGTGCTGGACTATGGCGATGCGATCTATATGTATGCTAATGTATCTTCACACAAAAAATTTTTTTTTTATTATTGTTTATACCATTGTTTATACCATGCTGTAATACGATTTGCAACTAGGTGTGATTTTAGTAGCGGACTGCCTTTTTCAAGAACCAAATTAGCTCCTTCTCTGGAGCGGGGTCTAAGCAGCACAACCGGTACTACACGTGACAAAAGTAGACATTTATTGGCCAGACGAGTTCGAAAACGCACTGACCAGCCATGATTTAAGACGCAGTGTAACATACTGTAAACATTGAGTCAATTTATTTCGCAAGTATGGTGAACAGCGATAAATGCATGGACACTTAATTGCATTCACTTGTAGCAAATGTAGCAATGCCAGTTATTGTTGGAGATTCTTAATCCTCCTTTCCGTTCTTTCGTACAGGGAAATTGCGCGAAATTGGCCCGGTACTTGTAACTAAAGTGGTGCGAAAGGCCCTATATTTACAATATAATTCTGAAATCATGAAAGCTTTTGATTTTTTTTTTTTTTTTGTACGTTACTAGTTTCACAACTCATCAATACAACAATCTATCTATCTATCTATCTATCTATCTATCTATCTATCTATCTATCTATCTATCTATCTATCTATCTATCTATCTATCTATCTATCTATCTATCTATCTATCTATCTGTCTATCTATCTATATATCTATCTATCTATCTAGATCTGTAGGTAAACCTGTGTGTTCTGGTGAATTAGCTGCGTGTGTGTGTGTGTGTGTGTGTTAGCGTATGGCTCTGCTGAGCTCAACTGTCATTTCATTTTCCTTATGAAAGACTTTTACAGTCATCGAGACTCGAGGGCGAATCAGAATGAACTGAAAACAGAGCATGTGAAGCGGACTAAAGCCAATTACTCTGCGCTGAATTCTTCATTTGTGCCACCGAAGAGTTTTAAAAGAAATGTGATCCGTGACTGCTAATCAAATGGAGCCCAGAGCTAACTAGCAGCGCTAATGATACGGCCACCATCTGACTGCCATAAATTACAGCAGCCTTCAACAGCCTGTGCCTTTACTGGGAATGGAAAGCAACGTGGCGTCTAGTTTGGCTAATATCACGCTAGCATGAGTCGTTTTATTGGTTGTACTGGATTGGCGGCTGAGGAGTGCAAATGCAGCGCTCTCTGCCTCACCTCCATAAAGTGGGAAATCACTGACATCAGCACTGCGCCTCTGAGCAAGACATTTAACCCGGCATCGTCCCGGACAGGACAGAGCCACTAATACATGACAGACATCACTACTGATCAAACCTCTACACCATATTATCTATCCATCCATCCATCTATCATACTAGAAACCAGCTAGAACACCCTAGAAACCATTCTTTGTGTGTGTTTTCTTTGGAAACTAAAGAGCAAAACATTCTTGACAGATCATCATTATTATTACACAACAAACTAAAGCTAGTTTACATTTGAGCGATGTGGGGAAATGATTCATTTTGAAAGTTTTTCAGTGAGAAAGCTCCTCACCTGCGTAGAGCTCCGGTGCGTAAACTGCTCCGACCACCGGATTGAGTTTCCAGCCTGCAGAAACGGGACAGAGATGTGCTTGAACAGATCCCACAGAGAGTCAGATGTTTCAAACAGCTGTGTGCTGAGACGAGCTCTTACTGTTTGTGTACGGGTTTACCACTTTCTTATTCGTCATCACTCTCGCTGTGGCATTGTTCACCTGAGATAGAGAGAGAGGGATGAGAGTGTGCTGCAGAAACATATATCAGAAACGCATGCATATGAACACTGCGCTCATGCAAACACACATGCATGTGAGTAATATCTGTCTGTGATACCTGTAATCACCCTCAATGCATCTCTTTTGGCTGTTCTGAGCCATGCACACCACACTTTACGGAATGTGTTTTTATAGTCTGATATTTTGCTTCACTTTTGCATTTTTTTTTTTTTTTACTGCAAATAGTTTGGAATTGATGACATACACAAGCAATGGATAAAACAAAAAACATGAATAACAGCAGTAAAAAAACACTTTGATCATGATATATGATCTCAAATACAGTTTGAAAATACAGTTACCCAATGAGAAATGGTGGAAGTTGATGAACACTAACAATAAAATTCTGCACTTTTTTATTTAATAGATTTCAAAGGTTCAGCTTTATATATATATATATATATATATATATATATATATATATATATATATATATATATATATATATATATATATATATATATATATATATATAATTGGTTTAACATCCAACAGATTAAATTCCTATCAGAGATCAATAAAAATTAAAGAAATATTCTGGGAAATTTTCAACTTAATATCTATTGACAGTATCTGTCAAATATTTGGTATTTTTTATCTAAACTGAACAAATATAATATAATATAAAATATAAAAGTACATACAATTAAATGCATGCTAAATTCAATTCAATTCAATTCAATCACTGTACAGTAACAGGAATTTCAGAGGACATGTTCTTAATAGTAATTTTAATTATTGTTACGATGCAACAAATGTTAAAATCCTAAAACAGTATAAACATACTGTATACAAAATATAGTTTATTTTTTATTTCTTTTGATTTTGGGGTGAAATGTTGTTAGAGTATAAGCCATATTTAACCCAGAATATTGCTTTCAGGTGTCACAAACACACATATGCACAGCTTTCGTGCAGATGCTGAAGAATCTCAGGATGAGGACAGGAAATGAGGTCAGCAAGCAGGAATGGAGGACGGAGAGAAGGGGAAAAGGAAAGCACCTCGATTTTACGTCCTTCTACGATTGTACCGTTTAGTTTCTCCCGCGCACGATCTGCGTCTGTGCTCGTTTCAAAAGTTACAAAGCCAAAGCCCTGCGGACGCATGGAGTGAAACAGAAGGAGAGAGAGAAACAGCACTGAAGGGGTTTGGAGAGAGTCAGGAGCCCACGACAGGAGGAACATGATCAGGAGCATTACAGAAACACGCTACAGTAAAACACCAGCAGAGAAACACAGATCCACAGTCTGTGTGTGAAGAGCTTCATTCAGATCATGTTAGTGACACCTATAAACCTCTTTTACAATGTCACATGCCTTACTCAAAGTTCAAAAAGTGACTAAAGAAGCTTTAAAGCAAACCAGTTCCCTCCCCAGACACATTCATAACATATTAGACAACTATTTTTAGCAGTGCATGTACAACTCTGGCTGTAGGTATAATTGATATAAAAATGTTTTTTACTATATTGCAAAAATAATAAAAATATACAAACAAATATAAATATAAATAATAGAAATATATAGTGTAGAGTGGAAAGGGGGTGGGGCTACATATGATGGACAGATGCTGTTTGACCAGGGGTGCTGCTAGCACTTTTGGGCTGTAAGAAAGAAAATGAGGCTGAGCTACCTGCTGTTCCCATTCCACACCAAACATACAAGCAAGCCTAGTTATCCATAATCCTTGTTCCCAATTTAATAATACCGACCTATTAGTTTTGCTATTGCTTTTGACAACTAAGTATCAGTATTTAGTAAGAGACCTACCCATAGTCGCGGGAATATATTTTATCTGGGGGTGCAGGGGGGCGGGGCTTGATGTTGAATTTTATGAATTTTAAACAAAATGTTAATATTAAACAGCCCAAACACTTAGAGATCAGCATACAAATTAATGAAGGCAGCGTTACATAAAAAATTTACATATATTTGTGCTTTAATGATTTTAGCTCAATAATATATGTATTATTTTAAGGGGATTTTACTAAATATTAACCTCTAAATGCTGCACCAATTATCTTCTGCAATATCAGGGTGTAACATCTAGATGTCTGTAGAGCCCTATACTGTATATAAATACATATAAGTACCTTTTAATTGTTTGCAGCAGAGTGAGAGAATTAAGATGTAAAAGTTGATATTTATGTTGATTTGAAGTGTCAGTTATTATTAAATCTAGACTTAAAGTGTATTGTGTGGCTACTCATGCTAGCTACAGTGTGATCACTCAAAGTTATCAGTGTGACCAGGGCAATATTTTAAAACAGAGTGTTTACATACAGTGAACAGCAATGTTCTGTGGTTAAGATGTATATCCTATTTGAAGAAATCTGCATCGCAATCAGCAACTGGTAAATTGAGATTCAAGTAGCTTTATTGGCATAATAAACAGCACTTCAAACCAATGGTATTGAGCATTAGAGGCTACAATTCATAGTTTTCAGTCAAGTGACTGATTCGAAGACCTGTCGGGCAAAACATCCATTAAAAATGCAGCAAAAGCTTGTCAATTTTCATTTTGTTTCCAATCCACAAATATTTAGATCTTTGGCAAACTCGAAGACTTCTCTAATTTGACAGTTTACCTCACACTCTAGGCTGCATGCAGTGAACAGTAGTAATGCAATCACGCAGTAATTGTTGCCGAAATGCAGAAATAAGCTGTAATTTAGATTTATTTGTAACTCTTTGGTAGATATACCTTTATAATTTCCATTGCAATACTATTAGTACTGTTACCGCTAATAAAACAGATCTCTGAGGGCCCCAAAAATGTGTGTGCCCTTAGAATTGTCCTAACTTCCCCCCTTAGCGGCGTCTCTGTGTTGGGCTAATGCAGGATGAGCTACTAGCAGCTCGAGGGGTGGGTTTCTATCAGTCAGAGAGATAAAGGAATAGACGGAGGGCCGTATGAGTCCCGTGGACGTCTCACACGCCTGCATCTGCTCTGGTTTATCACGCAATAATGAGCTTACACAGAGGGCCAAAACACAGCCCATTTTTCAAAAGGGACAAACATATTGAATGCAAATTGCTGCTTCTTAGAGAATAGATTGTTTATTAATGGGCCGGTTGGTTCATTATACTGCAACGCTGTAGGTGGGGACAGCAAGGCATCATGGGTAATGGGCTTTGTAGGGAACACAGCAGCGAATGGTTGTCATCTTCATCTTATCTAGCCGTGGGGGACAGAGGACACTGACTGCTGACAGAAACTTCAGCACACACCTGTCAAACATGCTCTGTCTGCGGTCAGAGAGGTTACTCATAAGGCAAACAGTAGCTAATATTAAAGCATTTATGTTATATAACTGTACTGTGATATAAAACTGTACTGTGAGTGTTTATGAAAAATGCATGCTGACTTTTTTGTATAACAGGGTTAAAGCTTCAGTCAGTATATATACTGTAGCTGTAGAGGAGACAATAAAACGTCTCGGTTACGTATGGTAACCCTCGTTCCCTGAAGGAGGGAACGGAGACGCCACGTCGGATGACCGACGAATATGGGATATCGCTTCGATAGACCAATCTACTTCGAGTGTAAACTAAACGAGCCAATGCACATTGGCATGCAATTATTGCATCCAGCTGCCGCTGATCACTGCGTGAGTATAAGAGGGCAGCAGGTGCAATGCATACCAGTTTTTCGCTGAGGAGCCGAGCCGGGAACCCGGCAGCTCAGCGGCGGTACAGCAACCATGGCGACGGGACGTGGCGTCTCCGTTCCCTCCTTCAGGGAACGAGGGTTACCATACGTAACCGAGACGTTCCCTTTCAGTCGGTCACTCTCGACGCCACGTCGGATGACCGACGAATATGGGATCCCTATCAAAGCGCCATGGGTGCTGCCCCTTCCAGTGCCCTGTGCGAGCCGCCTGCGCCCCTATTAGGTGTAGGCCAGGGCTCAGAACAAGTAGCTCCACTCACCATTGTCAAAGCACTACCTCACTGGGTGAGATTGGATAACACTGGGAAAACGTACCCGGTCCGCTTGGAGCCGGGACGCTGCGGAAGCCCCATCCTTCCCGAAGGAGGTCTCGGAGGCAAATACACATATAGCATCCGTTTAGGAGTATACGGAGAAATTTGAGGTGATTAAAACCCTCTTGGGAAGGCAGAAGTCTGCCGGGGAAACACGGGCTCTAAGGCTATACCGTGGACTATACACATACGAGTACCGCTTAGGTCTCAATATGGAGCCCAGCCTTCCATGGTTCTCACGGATTCATCATGAAGGCCTGGCGCCGGACGTTCCGCCGCGTCCAGCTGCCTAGGGTGATGGAGGAACTCAACAGGGTCTACAGTTCGGACACTCTGGAGCAGTTTTAGCAAGCCGACACTAACCGGGGCCTCTCAGTGCCACTACCCGTTTGAGGTGAGAACACAGGAGGATACCGGCTCTACACGAAGGCTATAGAACCTAGCGAACGTGTTAGGGGTCGCCCAGCCCGCAGCTCTACAAATATCTGTCAGCGAGGCGCCCCGAGCCAGCGCCCAGGAGGATGCAACACTTCTAGTTGAGTGAGCTCGAAGCCTGAACGGGCAGGGCACATCCTGAGCCTGATAAGCCAGGGTTATGGCATCCACAATCCAGTGGGCCATCCTCTGCTTAGAGACGGCATTCCCCTTCTGCCGGCCTCCGTAACAGACAAAGAGCTGGTCTGAGGTCCTGAAGCTTTGCGTCCGGTCCACGTAGCACCTTAATGCTCGAACAGGACAAGCAAAGCCAGGGCTGGGTCTGCCTCCTCCAGGGGCAGCGCTTGCAGGTTCACCACTTGGTCTTTGAAGGGTGTAGTGGGAACCTTGGGCACGTAGCCAGGCCGGGGCCTCAGGATTACCTGGGAGTCAGCCGGCCCGAACTCTAGGCACGAATCGTTGACCGAAAATGCATGCAGGTCCCCTACCCTCTTGATGGAGGCCAGTGCAAGCAGGAGCACAGTTTTCAATGAAAGAAACTTTAGCTCAACTGAATGCAAAGGCTCGAATGGGCCCTGCTGTAGTGATTTAAGCACTAGAGACAGGTCCCAAGAGGGTATACAGGGGGGCCGGGATGGATTTAACCTCCTGGCCCCTCTAAGGAACCTGATGATGAGGTCATGCTTACCCAAAGACTTCCCATTCACAGGGTCATGGTACGCAGCAATAGCGGCAACCTGGACTTTGAGGGTGGAGGGAGACAGCCTTCGCTCCAACCCTTGCTGCAAAAAGGATAGCACGGCCGCAATCGGGCATCTTCGGGGGTCTTCTCGGCGAAAAGAACACCACTCAAAGAACAGGTTCCACTTCAAGGCATAGGCGTGTCTCGTAGACGGTGCTCTTGCCGAAGTGATGGTGTTAACTACCTCTTGGGGTAGGTCACCTAGAACCTCCGCGTCCCGTCCAGGGACCAAACATGGAGTTTCCAAAGGTCTGGACGCGGGTGCCAAATGGTGCCCCGTCTCTGAGTCAGTAAATCCCTCCTCAGAGGAACCAGCCAAGGAGGGGCTGTCGAGAGGAGCACTAGTTCGGGGAACCAGGTCCGAGTAGGCCCATATGGCGCTACTAGTAAGACTTGCTCCTCGTCCTCCTGGACTTTGCACAACGTCTGTGCGAGAAGGCTCACTGGGGGAAACGCATACTTGCGTAGGTCCCGCGGCCAGCTGTGTGCCAGTGCGTCCGTGCCGAGAGTTCCCTCGGTCAGGGAGTAGAAAGCCTGGCAGTGAGAGGTCTCTGGAGCAGCAAACAGGTCTACCTGAGCGGCTCTGAACCGCCTCCAAATCAGCTGGACCGTCAGGGGATGGAGTCGCCATTCTCCCGGGAGCATTGCTCAAGACAGCTCGTCGGCTGTACGACTGAGCAGGCCTGGAATGTGAACAGCACGAAGTGACCTCAGAACCTTCTGACTCCAAAGGAGGAGGTGGCGGGCGAGTTGCAAGATGCGACGAGAGCGCAGACCACCTTGGTGGTTGATGTACGCAACAGTCGCAGTGTTGTCCAATCGGACCAGCACAGGCTTGCCTCGTAAGAGACCTTTGAGACGGTTCAAGGCAAGGTGCGTTGCTAACAACTCTAGGCAATTGATGTGCCACTGCAGCTGCGGGCCCGTCCAAACCCCTGAGACTGCATGCCCGTTGTACGTGGCCCCCCCGGCGGTAGTGGAGGCATGCGTGTAAACCACAGCATGCCTGGAGATCTGCTCTAGGGGCACCCCTGCCCATAGGAATGCCAGATCTGACCACGGAGTGAGGGTTTGGCGACAGGCCGGTGTAACTTGGACCCGGTGAGTGCCGCGCTTCCACGCCCACCTCGGGACTCGGCCATAAAGTCAGTGCCGGAGCGGTCTCATATGTGATAGGCCGAGCGGTGTAAGTGCCGCTGTGGCCACCATATGCCCCAGGAGCCTCCGAAAGAGTTTCAGTGGGACCGCCGTCCTGCTCTTGGACGTATTCAAGCAGGCTAGCACCGACCGCGCACGTTCCTCTGTGAGGCGTGCTGTCTGTTCGACCGAATCCAACTCCATACCGAGAAAAGAGATCCTCTGCAATGGTGAGAGTTTGCTCTTTTCCCAGCTGACCTGAAGGCCCAACAGGCTCAGGTGCCGGAGCACCACATCCCTGTGCTCGCACAACTGATCTCGAGACTGTGCTAGTATCAGCCAATTGAGAATGCGAACACTCTGCTCTCTGAGAGGAACGAGAGCTGCCTCCGTGACTTCCGTGAAGACACAGGGAGACTGGGACAGCCGGAAGGGCAGGACCTTGTACTGATATGCTAGTCCTTCGAACGCAAGCCGCAGAAAAGGTCTGTGGCGCGGAAGTATGGACACATGAAAGTACACGTCCTTCAGGTCGATCGCTGCAAACCAATCTTGGGGACGGACGCACCTGAAAATGCGTTTCTGTGTCAACATTTTGAACTGTAGCCGATAGAGGGCCCGATTCAAAACTCGCAGATCCAAGACCGGTCGTAACCCACCGCTTTTCTTGGGTACAATGAGGTACGGGCTGTAAAGCCCCTTCCTCATATCGGCTGGAGGGACCGGCTCTATCGCGGCCTTCGCCAGTAGGACTGCGATCTCTTTCCGCAAGACAGGGGCATCGGACGCTTCCACTGTAGTGAAGCGGACACCGCAGAGCTTGGGGGGAAGCCGGGCGATCTGAATCGCATAGCCGAGGCTGATGGTTCGCAGAAGCCAGCGAGACGGGCTGGGTAGCGCTGACCAGGCGCCTAAGAACCGTACAAGCGGGACCAGCAGAACCACAGCCGTACCCGCAGTGGGGCAGCGAGGTGGAACACAGGGGCCCAACTCGGGCGGCTTGTGAGCAGGCCGGAGTGTGGTGCGAGTGTGGGGTGCAGGGCTCACCTGGTTCCACGGGTTGGCAGAGGGTGCGTGAGTAGGGCCTTTGTTGACGCTCTCGAACCGCCCGCAGCTGCCATCTGGCGAAGGAGGAGGATGAGTGAGGTCCGGTGCTTGGCCGTCCGCAACTCTCCATGCCCTCCTGGGACCCAGAGAGGGAGGAAACTACTCTCCTGTCGAGATTTCCAAATTCTCCGCCTGGCCCTCCTCCAGGGGAGGGAGAGGTGCCTACACCATCCCCCAGAAAGCAGCTACCTCTCTCTGGGTCACCCGTCCCAGGGCCTCTTGCTCTTCTGCTTACCGTCAGGTTTGACGGGGGCCAGGACGGGAGGGGCAGCCTGCCTGTGCCCAGCTCAACGGCACCACTTGGAGGCTGCTGCAGATGCGACGCGTGAGCAGGGGCGGATGCAGGGGGCTGCCCTCGGCGACGAGCAGGCTGGGGCACTGCAGCCGGCGGGTGGGTGGAGATAGCAGCAGCTGCCCGCCGGGGCAGGATGTGTCGGATCGCCTCAGTCTGCTTCTGGGCAGCCGAGAATTGCTGGGCCAAAATCTCGACTGCGTCGCCGAAGAGGCCGGTCTGGGACACAGGGGCATTGAGAAACCGGACCTTGTCGGTGTCCCTCATGTCTGCCAGACCCAGCCACAGATGGCGCTCCTGGACCACTAATGTGGACATCGCACGACCCAGCGAACTCGCGGTGACCTTCGTCGCTCGAAGCGCAAGGTCAGTGGCGGTTCGGAGCTCTTCCAGAAGCGCTGGATCGTGACCACCCTCGTGCAGGTCTTTCAGTGCCTTAGCCTTGTGCACCTGCAGTAACGCCATAGCGTGTAAGGCGGAAGCAGCTTCCCCGCAAGCCACATAGGCACTGCCGGTCAGACCAGACGAGTGCCTACAGGCCCGGGAAGGGAGCACCGGGTCTCCACGCCAGGAGGCGGCGGACTTAGGACACAATTGCATCGCTACCCGCCCGCTCCACCGACGGGATTCCTGAATACCCCTTCGCTGCACCGCCCTCGAGGGTGGTGAGGGAGGAGGAGCCCACCGGCTGGTTTCTGGCAGTAAAAGGTGCCATCCACGACTTGGTGAGCTCGTCATGCACTTCCGGAAAGAAAGGCACTGGGGTGGGGCGCTGAGAACCAGCGCGCACCACCCCGAGAAACCAATCATCCAGCCGTGAGGGCTCGGGACGCGGTGGGGGATTCCACTCGAGCCCTACCCTCTCGGCGGCCCGGGAAAGCATAGCTGCCACTTCGGGATCCGAATCAGGCTTTGTCACCATCCCAGAGGACGGTAGCGCAACCGAACCGTGATCCGACAGC
Organism: Carassius gibelio; assembly: GCF_023724105.1. Taxonomy (NCBI): domain Eukaryota; kingdom Metazoa; phylum Chordata; class Actinopteri; order Cypriniformes; family Cyprinidae; genus Carassius; species Carassius gibelio. Next base: position 6,557,056 of record NC_068398.1, read on the forward strand.
TCTCCCTCCGATGCTGAGATCGACATCTGGTCGGGGGGAGTCCCACTGGATACCGCTGGTACGCTCCTTGAAGAGGGCCCAGCGCGTTCCGTGGGTTGCTCCACTGGATCGGAGGTGCTAGAGGAGTGATGGTCCCCAGAGGGTTGGTTCCCTGCGGGGTTTGCCACCACTGTGATCCTCAAACCACTCGCGCTACTGCCGGAAGTGGTTCTCGTCTGTCGGCCGCCAGAACGAGCCCCAGATCGCGGCCGCGGCAACGGGACTCTGCCCCCCTGAAGGTAGCGGAGCCTGGTTTGCAGCTCCGAGATGGTCATATTCCCGCAGTGAGAACATGACTCATCCACGAAAGCCACCTCAGCGTGCTCGACACCCAGACACGTGAGGCAGCGATCGTGACCATCACCCGGTGCCAGGTAACGACCGCACCCAGAAACGCACGGGTGAAACGGCATCCTTATAAGGACGATCCGTCGTCTTTACAAAGACGCACCCGTGAAGCTCTTTTAGAGAGAATTTGCTCTTTTAGGAAATGCTCTTTCAGTGCTGAGGCGCACAGGGGGGATGGCCGCTTGCAACACGACAGGGGTAGTGCAACCTGAAGTGTGCAAATCCACTCGACACAGGAACGACCGCCGCTGAAGCGCCGTCTCGCCAACACACGAAGCTTCCGAGAGCGTGCTGAACCCGTAGTTCACAGCAGACACAGTTGAGCAGAGCGATACTAACGCTCGGCTCCGAAGCGAAAAGCTGGTATGCATTGCACCTGCTGCCCTCTTATACTCACGCAGTGATCAGCGGCAGCTGGATGCAATAATTGCATGCCAATGTGCATTGGCTCGTTTAGTTTACACTCGAAGTAGATTGGTCTATCGAAGCGATATCCCATATTCGTCGGTCATCCGACGTGGCGTCGAGAGTGACCGACTGAAAGGGAACCACACTGACATACATTAATTGAACCAGGTCAATTTTGTAACAAATACAGGCAATTTTTTTTATATTTCTATTGAAAATTAAATCTATTGCAAATCAATTTATATTTAATATGTTAGTTTTTGTTGTATTTCTATTTTTTTAATAGTATTATTTATGCACCATTTGAGTGCTATTAATATTTTGAATTATGTTTGATTTTGAATTGGATTTCTTTATTTGTTTGTTTTAAATATTACTATTGAGGTTTGATTGGTTTAATTTATAATAACCTAGGTTTACTTTTATTATCTTTTTGTAATTTTAGTGCTTTGTTTAGTTTTACGTTTTTCACCTAATATTTGTTTTTCACCCTAAATTAACAAAAACATTTTGAGTTATTTATTTATTTATTTATTTATTTATTGTATTTACTCATTTAGATTCACTATATAATTAAAGTGCTTTTAATTTTGTTTAGTTTTTTTTGTCATTTTGTTTTCTGCTTTTAAACATTAAGAGGTTCAATTTATTAATTCATATTTTAATGCTTTATTTAGTTCATATTTTTGCATACAATTTTAATATTTTTATTTTCATTTATATTTTATTTCCATTTCAGTTTTATTTTATTAACAATAACATTTTTGTTCATTTTATTTATTTATCTTAGGTTTTAGATACACATTTAGGGCACTTTAATGTTTAACGTTCCAGCAGTAGGTTTTGGAGGGAAAACAGTTCACGTTGACATTATTAATTTTAGTTTTACACATACAGCACTGAAGTGAAGATCAGCAGCACAGGAGTTTGTACTTTATTCTGTCTTTCGTCCGGACAAACAGTAGATCAAGTCCTCAGCTGACCTCTATCCACGACCATTGCTCTGATTATGTGCACTGCCGTGTCTGTTTTGTTCTTTGACTTTATAGTCTTTAATCTGAGTAGAGAAAGATCAAACCGGCGTCTCTAAGCCAATAAAGAGTTCAGAAGAGAACGAGAAAGATCGTGGCTACACAAACAGAGAGGAGAAGAAAGCAAGCGTCATACATACCTTTGATCCTCTTTCATTAAAGATAATCTCCACGTCTAAGATCTTCCCAAATTGCTGCAGAAAAGGAGAGCGAGAGAAACAGAGAGCGAGGGAGAGAAAAGCAAGATGAAGACGGGAATAAGAGAGAGATAAATCGATTAGGAGCCTCTGTGTCCATGAGAAAGTGGGGTTCGAAACCTGGGATGAAATAATAACATCACGCATCCGGCAAACTGGAGATTATATAACACACAGGACATGTTAGATGCTTCCCACTACAGGCTTCATAAAACAACTTTTCCTGAGTTTAGTTTAGAAAAACTTTTGCAATTCTGTTGCTACTGTATAATCACATTCCACAGCATTATTAAGTGTCTGCAGACTCTGAGGTCTCTGGCGTGAGGTATGTATGTAATGTGAGGCCTGCGGTGTGAGGTTTCTAATAAGATGTTTTTGGAGTGAGGCTTCTAGCGTGAGGTCTGCAAGGTGAGGTTTTCATGAGAAGTCTGTGGCGTGAGGTTTCTAACGTGATATTTTTGAAGTGAGGTCTCTTACCAGAGGTTTTCTTTAGAAGCCTGTTATATGAGGTTTCTAATGTGACATATATGAAGTCTATTGCATTAGTTTATATTGTAAAGTCTGTGGCGTGAGGTTTCTAACGTGATATTTTGGAAGTGAGGTCTCTGGCGTGAGGTCTGCAAGGTGAGGTTTTCATGGGAAGTCTGTGGCGTGAGGTTTCTAACGTGATATTTTTGAAGTGAGGTCTCTGGCGTGAGGTCTGCAAGGTGAGGTTTTCATGGGAAGTCTGTGGCGTGAGGTTTCTAACATGATATTTTTTAAGTGAGGTCTCTTACCAGAGGTTTTCTTTAGAAGCCTGTTATATGAGGTTTCTAATGTGACACATATGAAGTCTATTGCATTAGTTTATATTGTAAAGTCTGTGGTGTGTGGTTTCTAATGTGATTATTTTGCAGTGAGGTTTCAGCGGTAATGTATATGGAGTCTCTGGCATGAGGTCTCACATGTGAGGTTTTCCATTAGTGTGAGGTCAAAAGGTGTTTTTGCACCACTTGGTGCTAGGATTCGTTTGTATGCATTTGAGCAATCAGGGTACACTTAAGTTTTTTTTTTTTTTTTTACTCTACTCTAAAGTAGGAGCTCATTTAGTTCCCGCAACTGGAGTTTCTAGAACTAAAAACTAAAACCACCAAAAAAGTGGGAACTTCCACCAATAATTCTAGAAACTATAGAAAGGTTCCTCTGTGATGAGGTTTCTAATTTACAGTATATATTGTTTTAGAGTGAAGTCTCTCAAGTGTGGTCTATTATGTCAGCTTTCATTAGAAGTCTGTGGCGTGAGCTCTCTAATAATTGAATTATATTTAATGTGATGTCTATAGAGCCTCTGGCGTGAGGTCTATCATGTGAGGATTTGTTTCTTTTCTTTTGCAGCAGAAGTCTCTGGGGTGAGGTTTGCATTTTTGTGTAATATGATGTTTTTGCAGTGAGGTCTCTGGCTTGAGGTCTTCAGTGGAAGTCTGTCGTGTGAGTTTTTTTATGTTTTTGCAGTGAGGTCTCTGCCAGGAGGTTATATATCTATCGGTGGTGTGAGGTTTCTAATACGTTGTTTTTTTTAGTGATGTCTCTGGTGTGAGTTCTCTCAGGTGAGCTTTTTCTTTTATATATATATATATATATATATATATATATATATATATATATATATTTATTTTTTTATCTAAGTTTGTGGTGTGAGGTTTCTAATGTGATGTATCTGGAGTATCTGAAGTGAGGTCTCTAGCATGAGACTTATAAAGTAAAGTCGGCAGCGTAGGCTTTCTAATAAGATGTTTTTTTCAGTGAGGTTTCTCAGTGGAAGACTGTGGTCTGAGGTTTCTAATGTGATATATATGGAGTCTCTGGTGTGAGGTCTACCATATGAATCTTTTTATTTATTTATTTTTTTTTTTTTTAGAAGAAGTCTATCGTCTGATATTTTTAATGTAATGTATCTGGAGTGAAGTCTCTTGCATGAGGTCAATCATGATGTGAGCTTTCTAATATGATGTGAGGTCTTTGGGGTGAGGTCTCTCAGGTGAGGTCTTTCAGTTTTTCATTAGAAGTCTGTGGTGTGAGGTTAAATATGTTGTATCTGGAGTCTCTGGCATGAGGTTTCTAATCTGATGCGTTTTGAGTGAAGTCAAGTTCTCTCATGTGAGGTTTTGTTCGGATCTGTGATTTGAATTTTCTGAATGTGATGTATCTGAAGTCTTTGGAGTGAGCTATCTAATGTGAAGTCTGCAGCGTGAGCTTTCTCATGTGATTTATTTATTGATTTTTTTTTTGTAGTGAGGTTTCTAGTGTGAGGTTTCTCATTAGAAGTCTGTGATGTGAATTTTCTAACGTGATGTCTCTGCAGTCTCTGGTGTGAGGTCTCTGGCTTGAGCTCTTATCAGAGGCCTGAGAGTGAGGGGAAAAATAAGTAAAACAGGCTTTTAATTATGTACACATTTAATTTGTATTATTATAAATATAAGCTAAACTATGTGTGTACAGTCTGTTTTTTTCTTCTTCTGTCTTTGACTGATGACAAGCTCCTTTTTCCTCTCTCTTCCTCTCTCTCTCTCTCTCTCTCTCTTGTTTTTGTTGTGTGGCATTGCTCCCAAGGGGGGAAACGTTCGACAATCTTCGATTTAGCTTCCGTGCTGTTTGGATCGTTAGAAAGCAGAAAGGGATGAGGGACGAGCGCAAACCCCTTTAATGAGTGCACAGTGAGGGTGGCTTTTAATTGATGCCTGTGATGGTCGTATTATTTCATTAAAAGTAATTACCCTGTCGAGCATGCTGCATCGCCATTATTCGGCCACTGCGGTAGAAAATAAAACCTCTGCGAGTGGCGTGCAGGACGGAGAAAGATGACACTGGAAGTGCTAATAGGATCAAAAGTGGTGCAGTTGTCTACAGACACAGACTACAAAAAAGGGATTGACGCTAATCAGGGGTCAATGCTAATCAGACTACATGCTAATGTTAATTAGCTGTTTGTGTGAGAGAGGAGAGGTCAGGAAAGAGTCACTAGACGTGAGATGCAAAGATTCGGGAAGCCTTCATCTTCATTAACAGTACTGCAATTAGGAAAGAAAAACACACACACACACACACACACACACACACACACAAGATGTCTTTAAAATTGTGGTTGTTTCTCCTAGACAGCGGTTAGATGAAATGAAGAGTCAATGCATTCTTTTGAATAAGATTCCTGCTTCTGTTAATAAGAAACTGTTCCTCCTGGACTTCAATGAAATGAAATTGAGACGTACAGTATGCTGAAGACTTCCATTTCTCCAGGCAAACAGACTCCAGTAATCTCGCATTTCTCCTCTAGAGTTTCAGTAAAGATCTCAACAATGTCTCACACTCTGCTCAGATTTACCAAGATACTAAAATCTGCAAACGGCAATATTTCTCATCAAATGAGCTCATCTGCACTACAAATTAATTTGTATGCCTCCAGTTTTATTTCCCCAAACTTGAAGTGCAACATCTGAGAGCATGCTGATGCTAAAACAAACCGTGTGCGATAACATTTCAAGAACGACTCTGTGCTCATGGTCTTTTTGTTTGTGCTACAGCTGCAATGGCTTATTGCTCATCCAATCAGCATCTGTGTGAAACTGTAGGCTGAAATCTATCAATTTATTCAAATGAATGCACATTCTGCAGAGGGCTCAATCAGAGACACACAAACACATTAACTCCCCAGCGTGATCTCCGTGTTGTATGGTGGGGTTTTCCCTGGCTAGCGTGCTGCAGATGCTAATTGTTTTAACCAGGCCTAATGGACCAGTGATAGAGATTGATTAGTTTGGTTGGGAAGTTGCGTTTGGCTGGGGAAGTGGTCGTCTCTACTGAGCATGCTCAGTTACCCCCTGTGGTGGCAGTTTTCTCATGCATATATGCAGTAAAACCTTAGCACAGCGCTGCAGGGAATGAAGCACTTAGTAGTTTTGCAGAGGATTGAATACAATTGAAGCTGCTTTGAATAAAAGTGCCTGTCAAACACATAAATGTCTGCCAAATTATTACATTATGATATAATTGGTTGTGATCAACAGCTTGCCAGTATCACAGTTTGCTAAGGAAAAAAAAAAAACGGTATACTGGAAGCTTACAAAGTGAGATTTTAACAGAAAAGCATTCAAAGACGTTCTACACATGTGCAGTGTATTCTGGGAAATGACGTGTTCTGAAAGGCCAGTTTAAAAATAGCAGTTTAAAAATTAGCTTTTCTAGTTTAGAAAATAGTTTTAAATGATTGATTATCAATCCTGTTTGCAAGCTCTATTCATATGCAGTAATTAAACTGCAATTTAAAAGGCATTGTCAATTAAATTCTGAATGGCCAGAGTGAAAGCAGTCTCCTTCAGAAGCTGGATTAGCTGGATTCCCCGGCAGGGAATTATGCACAAAGTACCCTGCCAAAAAAGCTCATGTCGTATTCTGCCAACCACAGCAGTATTGAAGGCAGTTTCTGAGCCCTGCGTCTTTTGAAGTGCTCCGATTGGTGGGTTTTTTTTTCTTTAATGCGAGGGTTCTCTCCATACCGATGAAGACTTGTTCACTGCTCACAGGAGTCAGATTTAAGCAGATCTTTAATTCCGTCTCTTAAAAGTGGAGAGCCGCAGGTGGAATGCTAACATAGTGTCTGCACAGCGGGAAAGCCGATGATGAAGGTAAGGCCCCCTGTGAGAGAATTTCCCAGCAGCCCTTGAGGCCCACAGGCAGAGGGGAAGAAGAAACAGCCCTAAAGCCAACACAAAGCCAGAGGTTTTACTTCTAGGAATGCTCTCTCCTACCTCACATTTCCGTACGGACATCCTCAGTAATAAACCACTCGGCTCTGGATAATGAGCCCAGTACTTCTGCACTCATTAGCGACTCCCAGACTCCAGCGCTTTAGCATGTGACGCTAACCTGACACCCCACTCATTGACTCTCCGTTAGCCAAGTAGCTAATTAGCTGCTCTACTTTCTCTTGGCAAACCTTCAGCCCTGCTAACCACAGGCTAAATCTCCATTAGCCACGAGGCTAATCAATGCCGCCAAGCTTTGTAAGCGTGGGATCAAGTCATTAGCGTGGCTTACTTGAGTCTGTGCAGCCAGATGGAGCTTATAGTGAGTGATTACGTCTTAAGTGTTGGGCTTACACGGCTAAAGTATGGCCATATTTCCTTTGTTTATCTTCTGTGACGTCTTATGCAAATGCAGCTAACTTTCATCATGCTAACAGGATGCAAAAGCACTCTAGTGCTTCAAGCAATTACGGCAGAGTGCGATCCATTTGGTTCTACTACAATGTAAAACATTTTTTTTTAAAGTTGTAAATAAACCAATGATTACTGGAGAACGGTTTAAAGAAAATCATATTTAATTTTTCCTACTTCAAGGGGTTTTTGAGTAAAAACATTTTACTTTTGAAGGAAAACAAATTCGAATTTGCTGAAAATGCAGTCACCCTCAGGCCATAAAATATGTGATTTCTTCATCAGAACAGATTTGCAAAAATTTAGCATGTTCTCTGCAGTGAATGGGTGCCGTTAGAATTAGAGTCCAAACAGCTGATAAAACCATCACAATAACCCAGAAGTTATCCACACTACTTCCACATTTTTTACTTTGAAACGCTGCCAGTCATTTATAATGTTTTCTCCAGTCATAAAGACGAGGCGACTTGAGAAAGCAATATTATGGATCATGGACTCATATTTTAGCAGGAACTAATCGACTGAAGTTAAAAATTGTTGTTACTTTCAAACATGCATCCTTTGCTTCTATTGTGGATGTTTTTATCAGCTGTTTGGAATCTCATTCTGACGGCACCCATTCACTGCAGAGGATCCAATGCTGAGATAGTGGTAAGATTTTCTCAAAATGCATCTTGATTTAAGAACATTCAGATATTTATAATGGAAAACAAGACCAAAGTATTGAGTAAGAAAGGATGCCAGCTTGGTTAGTAGTGATTAAATAAATGTCCCCAGTCGCCCATATTGTTTTTGGCATCCATACTGAGTTTGCATCATATATCTCTGGACGACCTATGCACAATAACTGCAAGCTAATTACTGTGCTGATTTGGCATACACAAACCTGGCAGCCTCGGAGAACAATAATCCAGCTATCACAGAGCATGATGGGAAACGAGCGAGGGGCCACAGAGCATGTTGTATGTAATTTATATGGCTATGCGGCGGTCTGTGCTGTAATTAACATCATCTTTTCGACAGAGCCACCAGCCGACACCAGCCCAAACAAATGAGTGCTGTTTAAAGCAGCTTTTCTGGCCAGCCTGCTGCTGACGGGTCATTAAGATGATTGAGATGATTTTAGCAAATAAGAAGGAAGCGGTGTGTGTGTGTGTGTGTGCTCATTTAGTCAGCCTGTAGTCGTCTTATTTACCCTAAAGGTAAGTTCACCATATCATATGCAGAGAACGTTTAATGTAATTCATATATTCAGATATATACAAATGTTCTAACTCAGTATTTTTGTCTTGTTTTCCATTACAAATATTAACTCAACTCTTAAATAAACATATAGATATACTTGAAGCAAAACAACTTAAAGGGTTAGTTCAACCAATAATCATAATTATGTTATTAATAACTCACCCTCATGTCGTTCCAAACCCATAAGACCTCCATTTATCTTCAGAACACAGTTTAAGATATTTTAGATTTAGTCCGAGAGCTTTCTGTCCCTCCATTGAAACTGTGCGTACGGTATACTGTCCAAAATAACTTTTAGTTTTGGTAAATGTATTTTCGATGCTTCAACAAGTTCTAACTGACCCTCTGATGTCACATGGACTACTTTGATGTTTTTATTACCTTTCTGGAGGTACTGGATGAGCTTACAATGGAGGGACTGAGAGCTCTCGGACTATAAATATCTTAAATACTCTAATACTCTAAAATATCTTAAACTGTAAGTGTACCCTAAGTGAGTTTATGTTTAGAAAAAAAGCTCTCTGCCAATGAGGAAAGAAAAATAAGGAAATAAAAAAATGCCCTTGTTTCAAAGGGAAATCAAGATTATTTTCTTACCCCAATGGCATTTCTTGTTCTCAATTTTCAAACTTAATTTGGACTTTTTTTTTTTCAGATTTTTTTTTTTCCAGATTTGATATCTTAAGTAACAAGAGCATTTAATTATACTTAATAATAATTTTTTTTAAAATTAAAATTATGTGATAAGTAATTTTGCTTCTCAAATGAAGTAGCTAAATATTTAAAATATTTAATATTTGAAAACTGTTTATGACAGAAATGACCAACAGCAATTATCCTGTGATACAAACTACTCATTCTTTTTTTATCTAATTTCATCATACTGAATTAAAAGATGAAATTTAACATTGCATCACTTGTTCACCAGTGGATGCTCTGCAGTGAATGGGTGCCGTCCGAATGAGAGTCGTAACAAAATGTGTATAGTTCAAAACGGCAAATATTTATTTTATACCAACAATCATTAGGACATTTAAAAAATATTGTGTTCAATAAAGATACATTTAATAATTTCCTACCTTAAATATATAAAAACTTAATATTTGATTAGTAATATGCATTGCTACTGTAAGAACTTCATTTGGGCAACTTTAAAGCTGTTTTCTCAAACTGTTTTTGCATTTTCAGATTCCAGATTTTAAAATAGTTGTATCTCAACAAAATATTGTCATGTCCTAACAAACCTTACACCAATGGAAAGCTTATTTATAAATCTACAGTATGCATAAATATTAGCTTCAAAAATGTGCCTGGTTTAGTTGTCCAGAAAGCAATATTATGGATAGAGATGGAGGTTAAAAGCATCTTATAATGGATTTGTCTATCAGAAAGATATTAACTGATGGACTGGAGTGGTGTGGATTATTGTGATGTTTGTATCAGCTGTTTGGACTCTCCTTCTGACGGCACCCATTCACTGCAGAGGATCTGTTGATGAGCAAGTGATATAATGATACATTTCCCCCAAATCTGATGAAGAAATCTACATCATGTATTGCCTGAGGATGAATACATTTTCAGCACATTTTTGTGTGAACTATTCCTTCAAAGAGAATGAATCCTGAGGGGATGGAACCAGGAAAAAAGGCTGCTGGATAAAAGCAAACAGAAATGTGTCATAGTGCAAGTAGTTCTCGAACTCACCCCAAACATTTGCCGTAAATCCGGGTCACGGAAGCGGAAGGGGATGTTGGAGACGTGTAACCGTTTGGGCTGCTGTTTTTCCGTGGACTCTGAATGCGGCACCAGCTGGGAAACTTCTGTTTGTGTCACGTCTTCTGTCTGTCCGAGCAAAACAAAGACAGAAGAGCCGTCCGTTAATGAGCGCCTCCAGGTTAAACTCACAACCAAAGAAAAGGGAATAAAAAAAAAAAAGATGAAGGATAGTAAGTTAGCCTACTTATCCACGGCTATCATTTTTCACTCCGGCGGTACGCGGCTAAACAGACGTTGAGTTATGGTGGCCTACCTGAGGTCATGCATCTACAATAAGATTATTAATCTCCACCTGTTACTGTCTGAGGAGCCAAACACACCAGATATACTGACAAATATCCAGCAAACACACACACACACACACACACACACACACACACACTAGCGCTCTTGGAGGCCATTGGCTTGTTGTTTCCATCATTATGTTGATGATCCGCCACAAATGAAACTTTAGACGTGTGTGACAGATGTTTTCTCTCTCCGCTAGCTCAGTCGAGCAGAACGACACACACACACACACTCATTTTCATGTGCTCGCTTACAGCAGCATGTCATCAGAATGTCATCATTGAGGTAAAAAATGTTCAGATTCATTCAAACATGCACACGCACACACACATATGCATGTACACAACAACATCAACAAATCTCCCCAGAGCATCATGGGCTTCATCAAAACATCAACACACAGCACCAACATTATTGCATCAGCTCGTAACAGAGACACACACACACACACACACACACACTGTGCGGCACGCGTGCAAATACATGCAGTCAGTTCTGCCAGTAATTTGACAAATCTCACAAAAACATAAAAGTATCCTGTATGAGTTATTGCCAGAAGTATTGCAAATGTAACTGATGATGCTTTATGAGAGAAAAGGGCACAGATTTAAGTCATTATTCACTGAAAAACTCATCTACTGCTGGTCTCAAATGTGACTTACAGCATTATTTTCGTTAACTAAAAGCATAAAAAACAGCTCTTATCAAAAAAATAAAATAAAATAAAAATAAAAAGCTTATTTAATTTAAATATAAAAATTCAGCATTTCTCATTTTTTATGTCTAGTTTTACTATATGTACTTAATAATTAATTATAATAATAATAATAATAGACTATACATATATATATATATATATAAAAAAAATATATATATATAAAAAACACAGGAGAATAAAATAAAAAGGACAACAAGGAGAATAAAATAAATAAGAAATTAAATTGAAATGAAAACTATTCGTATAATATAAACAAAGTTGTAGTAAAATAACACTGGTCACTTGTAAATTTCAAATACTACTGGTTCTCACAAATGTATAAAAAAATGAAAAAAAAAAGGTTATCACAAAAACACATGATGAAATTAAACCTTATTTTAATACTATTGCATTGCACAAAAAATCCAATAAACACATTTTAAACACAAAATCTCATTAGTGTAACACATATGTTTGTTTATAGCTCACATTGATGATTCTCATTATATTCCCATTACTGTAATAGTCTCATTTTTTTATGTGATTGTCGTAAACAATATATATATATTTTTTTCCTTTTTTTTTTTTTTTAATCAGCAAGCTAATGGCATAAAAAAGTAAGAAAGGAAAGAAAAGTCCTGTAATTTAAATAACATTGTTTATACTTTTTTCTCCATTACAGAAATGAAAAATGGGGAAATGTGTATAAAAGTCATGAAATAATGTTCTAAAAATGTGAATTACTTATTTTCCTTTTGATTTCAGGGTGAAATGTGAGCATGTTTTAAACTAAATGATCATAATATTATTATTATTATTGACATTACATAAAAAAAAATTAATTGGTGGATTTTTTTTATTTTTCTTCTTATTTCTTTTGATTTTGGGGTGAAATATGAGCCAAACAAGTTCCTTACAAGTTTCCTGACATTCACCTTGTTTTGTTTAATACATGTGAAACACGGCTTGTGCTGGTGTGGAGTCATGCGGCACGTGATTTATGATCACACGTATGTGCATGCAGACACATGCAGTACATAATTCATTACACACACACTCAAAACGTGCTGCTCGGTGCGATACATCATCTCCCGGCATTAATCACCCCAGCATCATCATCACCATCATCATAACCAGCGTAACGACCGTCAGCTTTATTGTTGCCATTATGATAATCACTGTCCCGGCAGTAACGAGGCTCGTTTGTGCTCTTTTATAGCTCTCGCCTGCGCTCTGACACGCTCTGTTCTCACTGACAGCTGTCTGACTCCATCGCTCTGCTAGTGTGTTTCTGGGGCCGCAGGTGAAGACGGGGCCACCAACCCCGCTCCTCCCCCTCCCGCCTCACTGCACCCTGGGTAATGGGGGGGTGCGAGGAGACGTGTGGAGGTTAATATCACACAATGATTTAGCTCTCTTTCTATTTTATTCTTTTATCTAATAATCGTCTTGTAATCATAATTCTAACTAAATTATTAGATTTAAGCTTAAAGGTGTAAACACTTTTACATTGTTTTGTACATAAATGTGTGTTGGCAGCGTCTTTACGCAACCACCCTATTATGATAAATACCCAGTGCTTCTGTTTTTTTTAATGCCAATAAATCACGAGAACTGTCACAGATCAAGACATTCTCAGATTCTTGGCTGTGTGATGTCACACGGACGAAGGCCACTCCCACCATAGTTGATTGACAGTCCGCCATTGTTTCACCGCCGGAGCAGATGTAGACAAGAATGTCTCTTAAGTGATTGAGATGATTTGTTGTTGGGTGTAATAGCAGTGGTCATTTACTCCTGATATCTGAGCCAGTGAAAACGCAGTGGATTATGTTTTTTTTTTTTTTATGAAGGGAATGCACCTATGAGCTACATAAATGTGTCTATGTAAGTGCGAATCATTCGTGATCCAGCTTCACCTACAGAATAAGTATAAGGTGTTTTTAATGAATCTTTGCAAACTGCCTTTCCTGATATTGTGCTAATTAGCAAGTTACACAGCTAAATCCTGCTAAAGTTCGTGAGAACAGCTCTTCATCCCGAGGAAGGGAAGGGCGGGGCAAGCATTTAAAGCTAATTAGCATTTAAAGGCACATACACTTCAACGGACTGCTTTGAAAAGAGCTGTTTTTGACAGAGTAAAAAGGGTGTTGTTTTACACTACCATTGAAAAATTATAAGATAAAAGTATGTTATAGATTTTTCATTAACCCTCTGGGGTCTGAGGGTGTTTTGGGGTCCTGGAGAAACTTTAACATGCCCTGACATTTGTGTTTTTTTTTCCAGTATCTTAAAAACTTAAATGGCTTAAGACCCTAAAGAATCACATAAACTTGTGTAAAATGGGAATCCGATGGCCCCTTTAATACACGAACAAAATATTATTATTATTATTTTTAAGCACATTTAATAAGCCACACTCTCCATCAACACAATAATAATTTATAATGAGGTTTAAGCGCAGGGCCCTGAGTGTCTGAGAAGCATTATCAGCCACAGAAGAAAGAAATCCACCTGGCCCAACGAGATTAACTAGTGAGCGTGTCCACCTTTCTGCTACGCTAAATTATTCATGCTACAGCATGTACACGCATAAAAAAAAAAAACAAGCCAGGAGGAAAAGAGATAGAGAAATCTAAAAGAGCATTACAGAAAGACGAGACGATTTTCTGAGCACAACCGCTGAGAAAACTACACTTTGCTTATTATATAAGATGCAATATGCTAAGCAAGGCCTCAAAAACTAATGAAACTGTCAACAGGAACTGCATAAAGGCCACTGCACTGCATTCGTGTTAACACTCTCCAATGCACTGAATACATAGTGCTGGTTTTTTAGACGAGTCTTCAGCACAGAAACATCAATTAACGTCCCGACCGCATGAAGCAGGAATGATGCAAACAGACACGGCACTTATTCGGTGTCACTCTGTCTGCGAGCCGGAGCTAGTAATACATGACAGTGATGATGTCATTCCACCCGCAGCGAGGTGACACGTCGTTACAGTGGCGTCAAACGCTCGCTCTCGCCTCATTATTTTGGACAGAGGAGCATGTACTCCCAAAACACAGCAGCGCCTCACACACCTGCTCATGCACAGCTTCCTCCACGGCTTCGTAATCACTGCATCATCCCGATATTTTACAGTGACTTATGGGAGACGAACCCGGTCCACTTTTAGATGCTCTGTGACACAGGTTCATCAGATGAAGTTCAAGTGATGTTTCTGGTGTGAAACCCAGATTCATTTTCTAAATGCATGTTTGTAGTCTTTTAGATTGAACAATTCATCAGTGCACGCTACTCCAAAGGATTGCAACGGCTTTAAAGGGTTAAAAAGGCTAACTATATTACTTATAAACAACTATTGGAAACCTTTGTCAAATATGTCAAATCAAAGTCAAAATCTATATTCTCCAAAAGTAATATTGCTTCTCAAGTGAATGCATCTTGATCAATGCTTGTGTTGGAAAACAAGACGTACAGCAGTCTGCAGAGTTTGGTGACTGTGTGTAATGTGTTGATGAGTGTGTTTGACGCACCGGTGCTGTGTTGCTGCTGATGGCTGGCGTGTTAGTGTCGGCGTTGGTCAGATCGCTGTGGGTCTGTGCCGGCGTGTAGAGCGTCAGGCCGTGATCCGGGACACGGTTCTGTCCTGCGTAGTCTTGCCTGGGAAGCGCGGTGAACTCGGCGGGGATGCCGTTCTGCGGGGGATGCGCAAACTGCGGGGCGTAAGTCTGGGCCATCACGTCCGCCGGATTGCTGGCCTCCTGATTACCCTGCAAACACACGAGCAAATGAAAGCATACATTAAACCCCTGCGGCCTTCGCATATGTCACAATATAGAACAGCCACATAAATGTCATGGAAATTAATTTGCAACCCATGCATCTGAATTTCTGCACTAAACCCCTCTCAGTCAAATAATATCATGTATGAGATGCACAATTATGGATGTTGCTAAACACTGCTGATGTAATTTAACAAACAAGTAATCTAAATGTAATCCAAAAGTAGTACCTAGTATAAGTAATCTAGATTACATTACTGACATTTTTTTTTTTTTTTTTTATCAGGCAATTTGTAATCAGTAACAAACTACAATTTGTAAGTAATCTGGCCACATGTTCAATCCCAACAATGCGGTGCATGTCTGAGGCGAGTGATGAGGCATTTCTATCCGCGCCTCTGATGGGCCGATCTGGGAATTCGGCCGCCCCACACTTTAAATAGGCCAGGAAAACAACGATCACATCTCACGGATGATTACAGACACGCTTGATCATTCCTAATGAACAGACTCTGTGTTGTAGAAGCCGCTCTGAGAACCGGAGGCCACTGGGACTTTCAACAGCGCGGGAAAAAAAGGGAAATCAGCCTCCTTACGATGTTTTGACTGAGAGCTTTGATTTTCCTGACAGGTTACTAATGTTAGCAGTGCTCAGACGCGTCTTCACATAAACACTTTCTGCACAGTGCTGTTTGTCAAGCGTTGAGCTATAGTCAACTCTATAAAGCCTGCGGTATCATATATGATACATTTCTAAAGCCTCTAAATGATCAACATGACCAAAACTGCATGACTTCTGTCATCTGATTAATCATTTAGACCTTTTTTTTAGTGAGTAAAAAGCCCTTTATAGTATACTTGTACAAACATGCCTTCTGTTCGTGCATCGCATCGTTTTACTGTGACATCTTTACTGATTTTATAAAGTAAATGCAAGAATAACTTTTATATCTGCTTTTCTCCCTATCTTCTTCTTGTATATAATACCATATGAACCATAAAAGCCTGTTGTATCCAATATGATACGCAGAAGAAAAAAAAACACATAAGCAAACGGAAACGCAGGACGGAAATAAATGCTCTTGATTTTCTCCATTGTCTCTTGTAGTGTTTGTCTTGGCTGTTGTTGCTGGAGATCTTTCCTGGAGTCTTAATGAGGCGAGAGCCGTCAGTCGCCGTTAATGAGAGCGAATTACAGCTACACAGAGAGATCCTGAACAAACCACTGTTCCCAATGAAAGCTCAGAGCGTCTGGAGCTGATACAGGGAGAGAGGAATCAGTGCTCGTCAGTTTACTTTCACTTCACATCAATCAATCTTCCTTCAGCATCACTGAGACTATTAGAGCTTTAATCAACATTCGGAATTAGGCTTTATTTCGGATATCCTATTGTATTGTGTATTTCTTTTGTCTTTTTATAGTTTTAACACATTTTTATATCAGTTTGGTTTACAAAAAATAAAAAAATAAATGGTAGTTTAAGCAGTGTAAATATGGAAAATAAGTTGTGAAAATCTACTAATATTAACGGGAAGTCCAAATTGATGCTATTAACATACCATGAAAGTAAAAATCACAAAAAAAGTGCATTATACAAATATATATATAATGCACTTTTTTGTGATTTTTACTTTACTTTTTACTTATATATTATATATATATATATATATATATATATATATATATATATATATATATATATATATATATATATATATATATATATATAAAATAGCTCATATACATTTAAAACAAATATATCAAGTAGTATTTAGTAGGTTAGTATGTAGGTTATTTAGTAGCATGATAGTATTATCTACTACTTTTTATTTGCAGCTCTGATTTTTATATTTCAAAAAGTCAGATTATTAATATTATTATTTTATTTCAATTTTATTTGCAAGAATCAAAATTATGAGAACAAAGTCTGTTTTTTGAGAAATTTAAACTAAAAAGGTGAGGAAAAAAATGTCAGAGTTGTAAGATAAAAGTCATAATTACTTTTTTTATTTTGCATTCTGTAGCAGAAACACGCTTCTGTTTATGTATGACAGCCCCAAAAGTGTACAAACTAAACTTACCTATCTAGTGCACTTAACAACTCCGAAAACGCACTTTCATGACGCAACACAAAACATGGTACAAAGCAGCATTGAGTTTCAAAGCAGCGAAACACACACACACACACACACACACAGGCTCTTTAAAAGGGAGTCACACATGGAGAAGAAGCTTATTAGTGAAACACAAAGCTCCGCTTGCTGCTGTGTGTGATCTCTGCTGCTGCTCTGAAGTGTGTGACAAACACATTTTCTGAGGGCAGATGAACCAGACGAGAAAAAAAGAGGCTGGTGAATCAGAAGAGACGCTGAGAGACCTTCAACCCCATGAGTCCAGCGCACACACACACACACACACACACACACACACACACACACACACACACACACACACACACACACACACACACACTTCTCACACCAGACCAGCGCTGAACCGTTCAGTCCTGCACTCCTCCTACAGTATGATTTATAACATCACATCATGAGCTCATTAACATATGGGCGGAGAAAAGGTTTCAAGAGTTTGAAAATGTAAACATGGAAAGGTTTTGATGTAAAATGAAGTTAATTGTATTGCTAATACTATATATCCATGGGCTTTCATTAAAGCAAATGGACGACAAACTAAATGCCATTTTGAAATGACAATGGCATTATACACTTTTTCTTTTAGCCTTTATAATGTTTAAACACATTTATTATTTTTAATTACATTAAAAAACTGTAAAACTGTGGAATATTATTACAATTTAAAATAAGTAAATTGACAAATAGAATTTATAGAAATAGATGCGCTATTACACAAAACCTCTTGAACAAAAACACACGTGAACAGGTGTTTTTTTTTTTTTATAGTGTATTTCAAGTGTGTCTTAAAGGTACAGTAATGCAATACAGTTTCCTTGATAATGTAAAACTAAAGTACAACTGAACGCTAGGAGGAGGAATCAAGCAGGAACCACTTGATCATTTCCAGCTGAGAGTCCAGTGAAATAATGCAACAGTTCAGGGTTAACCAGCAGCAAGTGCTGGAGGATCCCCCTCATTCCCTCCAATTACTGCTCAACAACACAAGAAAGAGCTGCCGAGGGGCAGCAGGCCAATTTACAGCAGCTCTGTCCATCGCCTGCCACTTATTAGTCTTCATTCTGCACAGCTGAAAGCTCCGCTGTGTCGTTTTTACACCTCATTTGTGAGAGAATAAATTTGGCAAAACAAACAGCTTGTCTGTCCTCAGTCTCAGCGGCTCTGCCGAAAACATCCCAGCGTCGCTCTGCGCCGTTTGACCTCAGACATTAACCTGAACACTCAACCAACGAGTGAGAGAAACCCGCTGAGACAGGAAAGATGCTCAGGAGATTTCAGTTCTCAGTTGAGTTTCTTCTAAACTTGATCTCAAATGTTTCTCCTAAAGGTCTTTCAAAATAATTTGATTACAATTAGAAACAAAAAAGTCATTAGTCAGGGTTAGAGTCATCCAGTTTTATTTATATTCTTTATAGCCTTTTTAATTTTAATTAAAATTTCACTGTAATAATAAAATTATTTCTGTTCAGCTTTAATTTTTATTTCAGTTTAAGTAATTGTATATATTAATATTTTTATGTCAGTTTTATTTCAACTCCGAATTATAATTTTTTATAGTTTTAGTTCTAGCTAAAACACACTCTCTCTCTCTCTCTCACACACACACACACACACACACACACAACAACAACAACAACAGCACCATTTTGCGCATACAAACACTATTCACAGAATGTAAAATCAATTTGTTATTGATAATTCTCTATTTTCTGCATTAAACGGCCACGCACAGTATCAAACAAATAAAGAGAGAAAGCTTTATATTCTCGTACTCAGATGTGTGTGTGTGTGTGTGTGTGTGTGTGTTTTGGGAGGTTGCAGCATGGCAGTAAAAGTCTGCAGCAGGCATCCACTACCTGTTCATCCTCCGAGACCCAGAGCTGAAAGTGTGTTAATAAAGCCCAAAGACAGAAGATCATTTTAAACTCTTATGACACACGGCGAGGCGACCTGTGACTCTCAGCGGACCACACACACAGAGCAACCCTCCACCGTCCTGAACACAGCACATCCTGACTGAGAGAAACCTGCTGACCATGACCCAAATGTGCAAGACTTACTCCAATTCAACTGGCGTTAGGTGTGGTCCTTCGTATCAAATCCTATGAATTTGCGCTCCTGTAAAATACCTAAAAATTTTCACAAATCCAATGAACTCGTGTGAGTTTGCACGAATCGGCCACCTTGTCAAAACTGTACGAACTGCAGGGAGATCAGATTAAAATTAGAGAAGGTTCTCCCAGGTGTTATAATGGCAATTAATGCAGGGGCGAGATTTTGTAGACCAAAAAAGTGCATCCATCCATCATAAAAAGTGCTTTACTCTGCAACAAGGGGTTAATAAAGGCCTGAAGTGAGTTAATATGTTTTGTGTAGGATTTTAAGATTTGTGAAGAAAAAATGAAAAAAATATTTTAATATAAGCCAAAATTTGAATTTGCTGTGAACAAAACCTGGTTGTCGTGAGACTAGATTTTTTTTCTCCCTGGGGTTTACACTAAGCCTACACCCTTCATCATCCACTGCGATTTAAATATAATGAAATATATCTCTGCTCAGAAGAGTGTTTGCTATGGTTCAGATGGAGGATGAAGTGAACTCGTGTTCGCCTTCCCTCAGGCGCTCAGAGATGAAGATATGAAGGATATAAAAGTGTTGATGCACGATCCTCATCTTGTTAATGGGACGGTTATTAAGAGTAATTATCTCTGATAGAAGAAAGATCGCTCCTGAGAGCTTGAGAAAATCTGACATCAAGTCCAAGAAGACCAAACACTCACAAGATCCAAACTCTTCTTTATGTCTGAGTTCCTGAAAATTAAGAATGTTCCTGGAAATCATTTTAAAAACTACAGTTTTGTTGCTGATTTTTTCTAAGACAAAATTTAAGAAGAATTCAGATTCTTGAAAAGAAGGTTCAGTTATTTAACATTAGTTAACCACATTAGTTGACATGAAGAAAAAAACAAAACATTAATTTAATCTTAGTTCATCTTTTTGTAATTTTGTTGTATGTCATTATTATTATACTTATTATAAATGCCAAATAACTCTTATTTTTTAAAGTTTTAGTTTTAGTTATTTTAGCACATCAAGTTAAAGAGAAAATGTATTGGCCACTTACTGTAATAAAATGTAAGTTTTATTTATTATATATATATATATATTTTATTTTATTTTAAGTAACTTTTTTTTTAGATCATGGACGAAACTTGCAAAGTTGCATTTATTGGTATGTATTAATATTTTTTAACTGCATTTATTAGATAAAAATTAATATACACTGCAACAAATTAAATGTTAGTCGATTTTAGTTAACTGTGTTAACTTCTGTGACCGTATTATAAGGTGGTTTTTATTTTCGTTAAAGTTTAGTTTAGTTTTTGTCATTTTTATTAGTTTAATGAGTCAACCTAATCTCTAACCAGTCTTAAATCCACAAAGTTAAGATTTTCAATGAATTTACTGTTTCAAACATTAATCATATAGTATATATATATATTTTGCACATAAAAATAGACATATACTTTATATTAAGACAAACAGTCCTCACACTATATGATCAGAAAATGTCAAAGCCTGTCATATTATTCTTAGAGCAAATGAAGATGTTCTTCAGCAAATCTCTCTCTATGCTGAAACTTTAGACTGATGTTACATAATAAAGGTGTGTGTGTGTGTGTGTGTGTGTGTGCGTGCGCCCTACACACACAATATTCAGCACTCACAAGCTCTAATGAGACAAAGTTAAGCAGTAAAACAATATGATGCAAACTGACAAAACCTCCCACAGCCGGCCTCATTACTGACCGCTGAGAGACTGAGACACGACACACTTCATCGCCTTCCTCCAATTAAATGTCTTCAATTGGACGGAGGCCTGGTGACCACATACATCCCATAATTGATGCCACAGCCACCGTGTGTGTGTGTGTGTGTGTGTGTGTCTTATGTGTTTCTCAGTTTCATTCAGATTAATTTATCTGCATGGTCCCATGAGCAAACGCGCCGGTCAGTCACTTGTAATTTTCTACCTCAGTACATTGCACAAAATATACAATTTAATTGTATTTTTAAAATTAAATTAATTAAAATGTTAAATCATTAGTAAATTATATATTTGAAATCAAATATTTATGTAAAATCAAGATCAAATATAATCATTTATAGAAATGATCTGCACAAAGACAATGACACAATATTAGATCCTGATTGGCTCTTATAAAGTTGTTCTCAAATGCTACTATACAATTTTCTGACCTGAAAGTAACTTGCATGCTTTGGCTGTTCCGAGATCATTTTATTAATGAAAACTTCTGTGATAAACATGGTAGCTTTGGAATAGAGAAAGTGACACTTTATCAATTTCACATGCTGAAAAACTAGGTTTATTAGTGTAAATTCTGTTTTAAAACAGCTGAGCTGCTGATAAATGTAGTGAAGTTGTGTTTAAGTGCAACACTGCGATGACGGACTCAAACAAGAGGAGTGAACAGGTGGAAGTAGAGAGTGAATGGAGAGATAGAGGAGGTGGAGAGGGCGAGAAAATCGATGTCTCGCTCTGCGTGATTGATCGGTGGACTTCTGGAGAGTTGCGCGAGGAGTTTGTGTCACGGTGGTGGGTGGACGGAGGCGTGTGGGTCGGAGATTGATGCAGACATTACCGGCTTCAGACCCGAGTCAACCTCCGCCAGCTGTTCCCAGCTCCAAACTTTCACCTAACTCCATAACCCAGCCAATTAGAGCGGCAGCGGCGTGTGGAGGAGCCGTGGGTCGAGAGATCGGGCGGCTGTTTGAGTTTCAGGAGGCAGGTCTCTCGGTGCTCGTGACGCGGCGGCCGCTTCGGAGTGTGAAGAGTTTTATGAAGAGGAAAACGAATCCATCACAGCTCCAGATCATCTGGAAATCAATGGAGCTCGCCGGGGTTTGAGCAGATGCACATCTATTTGCCCAATCTCCACGCGCAATTTTCTGGAAGAGGCTTTTAGGGTTTAAGGAGCGCGGCGCGCAGCTCCTCGGGGCTCCATATGCGCTGCTGAGAAACACATAAAAGAGCGCGAGTGCCCGGACGGACGGACGGCTCCTTCTGCGTGGGAAATATCAGAGCGGCCAGCTGTGATGCCCGGAGGAAGAGAGAAATTTACAGAGGAGAGAACTAAACGCTGAGGTGGCAGGAAAGCCAGAGAACCATGAAATCCACATTAGAGGAGAAAAAAAGGACTGGCAGACCTTGCTGGAGATACTCTCTTTCTCTCTCTCTCTCTCTGTGTGTGTGTAGATAGAGATCTGGGCCCGCATTCACAGAACATCTTAAACTCCCCATAAAATCTAAGCTAAAAAAAAGTTTTTTGGAGGGCGTTCATATTAATGTGTTAGTGTTAAGGTTATCTACAGTATAAGGCAGTGTGCTCCAAAACAGTGACAAAATGTGCATTTAGAAGATATAAACATTCAATGCTTGCAGTTCGCCACTTCCGCCAAAATAGCTCAATTATTTTTTTGACGTCACATTGTACTTCATCTTCTCATCAAATCTTCTGACCAATCATATGCTCTCTAGAAGCCAAAGCGCCCACCTACAGTATTATTACAAATAGACGCTGAAGTGCCGCTGAGATCAGTCACATATTCGGGCTACGGAAATTTCTGGTGGACAGCGGATCATATGTGCAAGTCGCCATTTATTAAAAACTTTTACAACTACACAGCCAAAGCATGATTATGACCACTATTTTGTTTTACTAAGAGTTTCATGAAACGATACTGGTCATTTTAAAAACACATTGAATAATGCTGCATGTTTCAAGGTACTTCAGGGGACCTTTAAGGCTAAAAAAAATCATTTTTTTAGGCTCCATTAATTAGGTAAACCAAAACCGGGAACACTTCCCATAACACCTTATGTACTTGCTACATCATTAGAAGAATGGCATCTACGCTAATATTTGTCTGTTTCTCTCTTATTCCGAGGTCACCGTGGCCACGAGATCCAGTCTGTATCCAGATCAGAGGGTCACTGCAGTCGCCCGGATCCAGTACGTATCCAGACCAGATGGTGGATCAGCACCTAGAAAGGACCTCTACTGCCCTGAAAGACTTGACTTGACTAAAAGTAGCTCATAACTCTTAAAAAATAGGTTAGGAGTAGGGAAAATGACTCTTAAGTCACTAAGATCAAACCACAAACTATCATAAAATAGATATAAAAATATCTGCCTTGGAACGTAAGCATTTTAGAAATATCTGACGGTAATGAGATTTATAAAGGTTTCATCTTTGGTTTGGAAAGTTATTCCAACTCCACTTTTTCCTTTTGATTATATCCTTGCCTTCATTAACCAGTTGGGCAAGAAGTTTGGTTTTCATTGACGTTTGCATGTCTGACTATCAGACATGATTATTCTATATATATATATATATATATATCTATATATTATACTTTCCAAGAAAGTTAGAAAATAATAAAACAAGAAGAATTGTACACTAGAATCATTTAAACAACCCAATGGTAACTTTAATCAAAAAACTGAAATAAAACTATATTCCATAACCACTCTGAAAAGTTCTTATCCCACATGAATCTCTCAGAGGCTGGTAATCTCTCAGTATTACACTAGGTTCAGTGTTAGTAATTATACTGAAGTGATACTCTTAAAACCGTTCAATCATGTCTCTGTGTGACATTTGCTGAAATCCGAGATTCACGCCATTAAAAGAATGAGCAACAAAATGCAGGGCTTGATTTCACGCCTCACACGGGTTCATCAGGAATTATCACAGAATGCAGGCTGGATTTAGACGGGAAAGACTGAAATGTCAAGGAGCAGATGAGAATCTGATGGCTTTCAGTAGAAACGGGAATGATTTCATGATGAAGTGCCAATTTAAGACCTTTTTTTTTTAAAAGATAGCAGACAAAGCACGAAAACCATTCTCCCAGCTGCTGCTCATGTTGCATGGAGTATTTTTTACTGACATGAACACAAACATTTTATTAAATACTATAAATCTGTATGTGTGCATTTATATAATCAAATGATTTTTCATTATAAATTACACCCACTATGATATTGAATTTGATCTGTTATGCTGCTCTATGTACATCGGTCGTTACATTATATAAACCCACATTGGTGGACCACTAATTAGACAACAACCCTGATCTATGGAGAGAGATATCCTACACGCAGATGATTCATACATCACTGCTGAGGTGATAACAGTGTGTGTGTGTGTGTTCATCAGTCAGAACGGCTCCTCCAGGAAAGACCTGGACACACTCTTCTCTCGCAGCACAGTGTGAATGTGTGAGAGTGGACGAGTCCGGCTGCTGTTAATAGTGCTCTAATGCATGTAATGAGAGTAGAGAGCGTTCCTGAGCGCATTACATCCACACTCACAGCACTTACAGCCTCAGATCATCACCAATCAATCCTGCCTTCATCTACTGAGACACAAGAGATCAGTGTGCTACAAAAACACAACACCAAACTTCCTCTCCGGTCCAAAACAGCATTTACTGCAAGTGAAACAGACTTCAATAACAGTAGAAGGGAACTTCAGGGGAAAGTATCATAAAACATGTAATGAGTCCTTTAACACCTGACATCATCGCTTGAAGCTCACTGTATTTCTGAACCTCCATGGTCTCTCTCACACACTCACACAGAGAGAGAGAGAGAAAATAATAATAAAATAATATGCACTAAAATATGAAAGGACAGTGAAAATTACAGTATTATTTCTTTCTTATTTTGTAATATATCACATCTATCCATCCATCCATCCATCCATTAACATAAGTAAAAACAAATATTATTAAATCATTAAAAAAAGACCCCTGTAAGCTCTCTGTATTTCTGAAACTCCACTACCCATCTCAAATGGGTCCTTTTTGTCAACCCCCCCCCCCCCCCCATTCCCCCTAATCCATAAACACCCATAATGGACACAATGAGGCTCCTGAAGCAGGAGGAAGGCAGCTGGTGTCACCGACTCGAGTGCTCAAACTATTGTGTTCAGTAAGAATCAATCAGTGCTTCTCAGTGCAATTCCATTCTATTCACACAGGAGCAACGATTCAATCTGAAAATGGAAATGCCACTTTACTGGAGGATCGGTGAGGGAGGAAACAGCCGGTGTGGGAATGATGGAGCGACAAAACCATCATAATCTTCACGTGGGCCAGAAAAACAATACTTAACAGGGATGTTATGGTCCAATCATAAAGCTGCCGTTCCCAATGGAATTGGTGGGATTCACATACGGTCGCAACTTCTGAAAATCTGCACACAAATGGGATGAACTGCTGGGAAAAAAAGGACCTAATTGCCCTAATAAATAAACATTCAGCATTCAACATTACCAAAGGTAATGCAAAATAAAACTAGCTGTGGGAAAATACTAGTGAGTAAAGTACAAACAAAAATATTACTGTGCACTAAAATATCAAAGAAAATTCAAAATTACATTACAGTATTATATTATCTCACACAGACACATTATATATATATATATATATATATGAATATTCTCATTTGATAATTCAGAGCCATGTTGTTTTGAGACTTTGAAGAGAAGATGTAAGGTTAACGTGAGCAAAACCGGCCTGAAATATGTAACAAAATTTAAATCTAAAGTTACCGTTTATGAGCTAAAAAGCTTAAATAAAGCTTAAAAAAAGACACCTGGCAGAATCTAATTTCGTTCTCCAGCTACAGTCCTGTTATCACAGCTTCCTCACTAAACTGACTCTTGACACAGCAGAAGTCACTCGGCTCAAAAAAGGCAATTTTTCATTCCCCCTGCAACAGAAAAACAAAAGTCTCCGACCGTCTCCGTGTCAATTTGGCAATCAGAGCCAGTTTGCGCCATTACGCCAGTGAATTATGGCTGTTTCCACAGCTCTGCGTGAGCGTGAACCAGCGATTGGAGGTAAAGAGATCTGATCCTAATGCTCTTTTCTTCCTCGAGCTCGTCTAAGAGGCTGAGATTTCCCAGCGGAGGGAGAACAGAGTCTTTCCTCCAGCGCGCGTTAATGACTGTCTCTCAGTAATGACACCGCCGGGGGAGCAGCGAATAATCAGGTCGCCCCGATCGAGTGGGGGGTTGAAGATCCGGTCAGCTTCCTTCACTGCCACTCGCCTCTCTCTCCATTCCATCCTCCATCTCTAGCACTCATGTGATTGTCACAGAGCCTGTCTAATTGGCACGAGGAACCAATCCCTGAATCATTGATGGAGGCGTTTGGAAGAGGCCCGGTCTGGAGTAAAGCTACACCCACAGCGGGGCTCGGGATCGGGGTTAGATCGCATCTAGAGTAACCAAAGCTGTGCCATAAAATGACTGCATTCCTGTGCAAAGCCACTTTGTTTTGCTTTGTTTTTCAACTGTCACATGGTTCAAACTGTATCCACCTTATTCCTAAACATGGAAGTAAGTCTATGGGTGAGACTTCATAAAGAGATAATAAAGAAAAGAGAAGAATAACAACGTGCCATAAACTGTAAAACTGTTTGCATTACAAACCAGTGTGTTCACAATTAAGATAATACACTAAAATAATATGGTAAGACACACCGATTTGCAATATCGAACAGTTTTTTACAGCTAGAAACAGCTTGAAGCAAAAAATGTCAGAAGCAAGTCCCATAGAATGTACAAATGGCCACGCCCTTTTTTTTACGGGAAGAATAAGGTGGATATTACGTCAGCGATTGCTCGTGATGTCACAGTCATAACATTTCAAATTTGAACATGAAAGGAGATTTTATTTTCCACATAATGACAGCAGACTGTGGACTACGTTCTAAAAGTTCGAAATTTAAGCAAATCTAAGCTTTTTAAATCTCACAAGAGATCTCTATTCTCATTTGTTTTCATGTATAGTCATTGCTGGGCAGTAACTGATTACATGTAATCTGGATTCCGTACGTCAGATTCCAAATATTATTAAGTATTTTTATTCTATTGTTCTCATGTGTAAGTCACTTTGGATAAAAGCGTCTGCTAAATGTAAATGTATTTACAATGTATTTTAAAAATGCTCATTATCAGATTGCAGTTCCTTTTTATGGATTACATGATTATACATTCACACAATGTTTATGTGTTAAAAACGATATTACAAAGTCCTTTTAAGACAAGCCATGTCACTCGACGGCTATCTTTGAAATGCCTCTCAAATTCTCCAAAACTGTTCACTAAGCTTACAATGAAATGTCATATTTGAAATCACCAATGAATTCTGACAACAACTGTGTCATAAATGTTGTTTCTTTTGCTCAAATAGCGTTATAAAAAGTATTTTTGACTGTTTTTATAGCCACCAGGATTTCTTACAGCAGCTGCAGTGACACGGTAACTTTACAGATTAGCGATTGGCTCTTTCATTCAGGAGGCGGGGCTTCCTGCGAATGAGCAGCGATATTGAGCATTGCATTTTTCCCCATTCAAAACTTTAAGAGTGACACGTCTTGGGTATTCTATAGTCTTTGATATTACATTTGCTTTTCACAGATTCTTTAACACATGAGAATTTTGTCCTACTACACTCACATTCCTTATTTGTTTGTTTTTAAATCCGTCAGTGCCAGAAGGCAAAACACACTTATATTCACTAATATTTTATGCAAAGAGTTGCTTCTCGAGAAGATTTATCTTGTTTCAAGGATATTGAGAAGTGTTGACTGCAAACAAAGGGAAAAAAGCTAAATTAAAAAGTCATTGTGAATCATCTTTCTTTTTTTCTTTTTTTGCAGTGTGGAGGCAGGTAAAACGAGCATCTGAATCACACCGATTTGATTCCAGACAAAAAAATGAGCTGTGAGTGAAAAACGAGACCCTGAGTAAACCACTTAACCTCAGATTATCGGCCTGTGCATCACATTAAATGAACGAAACCTGATAAAACAACACCTAACCCCATGTTTCCCGCACACAAGTACACAAAGAAGCACTAAATGCTGATGCTGTTGAGATAAACAATGCATCTGGAAATAAATATCATACTGGATCCATATTTTATGCATCTGCTGAAGTTTGACTTCAACAAAGAACTTTCTGAAGTGTATTTTGCTGTTACTCAAATGGTTCAGGTCATACTTAGAAGGGAGAGGTTATTATGTGAGTCTAGGAGAGCATGAGTCTAAGTAGACGTCCATGACATGTGGAGTCCCACAAGGCTCAATTCTTGCACCGCTCTTGTTTAGCCTGTATATGCTTCCACTAAGTCAAATAATGAGAAAGAACCAAATTTCCTATCACAGCTATGCTGATGATACCCAGATTTACCTAGCCTTATCGCCAAATGACTACAGCCCCATTGACTTCCTCTGCCAATGCATTGATGAAATTAACAGTTGGATGTGCCAGAACTTTCTTCGGTTAAACAAGGAAAAAACTGAAGTCATTGCATTTTGGAAACAACGATGATTTCAAGGTGAATACATTCATTTTATTCTAGGGATCAAACAACTAAAAATCAAGTCAGGAATCTTGGCGTGATTCTGGAGACAGTAGTCATGTCAAAGCAGTAACTAAATCTGCATACTATCATTTAAAAAACATTGCAAGAATTAGATGTTTTGTTTCCAGCCAAGACTTGGAGAAACTTGTTCATGCCTTTATCACCAGCAGGGAGGACTATTGTAATGGGCTCCTTACCGGCCTTCCCAAAAAGACCATTAGACAGCTGCAGCTCATCCAGAACGCTGCTGCCAGGATTCTGACTAGAACCAGAAAATCTGAGCATATCACACCAGTCCTCAGGTCCTTACACTGGCTTCCAGTTACATTTAGGATTGATTTTAAAGTACTTTTACTCGTATATGTCACTAAATGACCTAGGACTGAAATACATTGCAGATATGTTCACTGAATATAAACCTAACAGAGCATTTAGATCACTAGGATCGAGTCAGTTAGAAATACCAAGGGTTCACACAAAACAAGGGGAGTCCGCCTTTAGTTACTATGCTGCCTGCAGTTGGAATCAGCTTCCAGAAGAGATCAGATGTGCTAAAACACTAGTCACATTTAAATCTAGACTCAAAACTCATCTGTTTAGCTGTGCGTTTATTGAATGAGCACTGTGCCATGTCCGAACCAACTGCACTGTATTTTCACTGTTTTTCATGTAAAACCATTTTCTGTTTCTAACAGTTTTTAAATTCATTTTAAATTAGTAAATTTTAAATCATTTTCAAAGTTTTAAAATTGCTTGTTTTATATTTGTTATTATTTTTCTTCATGATTATTTTACTTTTATGTAAAGTACTTTGAATTACCATTGTGTACAAAATGTGCTAAATAAATAAACTTGCCTTGCCTTGCCTTAAAGATGAGCAAATCGATCAGTAGCTTCAGTTGTTTATTACCCACTGTTAATTAGCATTCAAAACTAGACTAGGCTAGCGAATCAGAAGACTGTTTGTGAAAGATGTTTGTCCAGTCGTGGCAGATTTCTTTTTATCTGCGATGAGCTACAGATGCCTGTCAGTGCCGGTGATGTGTGATCAAAGCATGGCCATCCCAAACAGATAAATCCCCCGCTCGCACCTCTCCATCGGCCACAGAAGGAATAATTATGGCGGCTTTGTACAGCGACACACAAGAAAACACAGATGCCGAGAGCCGGGAGGAGAAGAGAAAAGGGCAGCGTCCTGGTGAAGTAATTAACCAGCGCCGCTTGTCTCACATGGCAGAGTCCATTATGTTCACGTCGGGCCACAGGGAACCGCGGACACACAAACCTCGCAGATTAGAGGAGCTTTTCCTCACGCCAACACTTTCCCTTCCGTATGCAATAAACAATATGGTGAAAGCAGCAACTATTGATCCATAACACACACACACAGGCTCAGTTTCTGAGGGGAAAACAGCAGTAAATCACTGTGAGTGGATACAAATCACAGCAGGAAGGTCTGGATAGGCTCGTCGACATTTAATAACACCGTTTGCAGCCATATGGTATTGATATTCCTCAAACATTCTGGTCAGAGTTTGTTTTAAACACAAAACGCAAACTAATGCGATTAATTTGAAGTGTCTGTGCCAGGAGAGGCACTAATTTGAATTGAAATTCAATCTAATCTTCCTTTGATTGGACAAATAATTAGTCCCACCCATTGGTCGAGTTAAAGGGATGCTCCACCCCAAAATGAAAATGATGTCATTAATCACTTATCCCTATGTCGTTCCAAACCCGTTAAACATGTGGTCGTCTTCAAAACACAATTTAAGATACTTTGACTGTCCCCTAGTCTGCCAAGTAAATTACACTGTCAAGATCCACAGAAGTATGAAAGACACTTTTTTTTAGAAAAGTTCATCTGTCATCAGTGGTTCAAAAGTAATGTTATGAAGCGGCATTATAAAGAAACAAAAATAAAGACTTTCAAAATTTTCATTTTGGAGTGGAGTATACCTTTAATGTTGTTGTTTGAGTCACAATGTTGCTTCCCACTTAAATTGAAATTAATATTTTTATTCAGCGAGGATGCGTTAATTTGTTCATATTGTTACAAAAGTTTTCTGCTTCATTTTTTTTTTTTTTTACTTTTTTCATCAAAGAATCCTGAAAAAAATGCATCAAGCTTTCCACAAGAATATGACGCAGCACAACCATTTCCAACATTCCTATCCTATTCAACAATCCAGATTTATTTTAAAAGTTTTTCAAAAAGTAAAAAGACTGAAGTGATGTATAAAACTGTCTGTATCATCAGTGATTCAGGCTAAATGAATTGCAGTAGTTTAAGAATTAGTCCAAACAGCTGTAGAAAACATCACAATAATTCACAAGTAATCCACACCACGTAAGCCCATCAATTAATTTCTTGTGATGAGAAAATCTGCGTGTTTGTAAGAAACAAATCCATCAAGATGTTTTTAGATTCAAACCTTTGCCTTTTGGCCAAAATACATGTCCATGGTCCACAATATATTAATCGGAATGGAGTGGTGTGGTTTACTTGTGGATTATTATTATTATTTTTTTTTTACTTTTTTATCAGCTGTTTGGACATTCTGACGGCACCCATTCACTGCACTTATCAGCATATTATATTTTTTGGCTAAACTATTCCTTTAAGGTAACACAAGGTTGAGGGTTGTAGATTCACTTCAGTTTTTCCAGTGTAACATGCATCAGCTTTGGCTTTATAATTTATGAATAAAAATGAATAAATTATAAATATTACAATAAATATTTAAAAGTTAACATTCCTCATTTTGCGCATGCATGCACAGAGACGGCCAAAATGCATTGTGAAGCTGTGCATAATGTGTTAGCCTGCTAAACAAGAGAACCCTATTAAATCAATGGTGAATGAGTTTAAAAAAGGTAATAAAGAGTTTATTTCCCCCCCGGACAAACAAGGATGATGCTGTTTTGTTTAGACAAGTGCACGCATTCAAGGACTAAACACAGGGTCTCTGTGTCTCTGGACTGAAGCAGATTTTAGAAGAACACACAGGTCCATTTTCCATGTGCAAATCATCTGCTAATTTAAACACAGCATACCTAAAGCATGAAATATTGAGAAACATCCAGCACTCTTTGGCTGTGTGCTTGAATAATGCCACTGCAATTAAAATAAAGCATTGCATTACTGCGAAACTATACGAGATAAAAGAGTTTGAGCAGCTATATATCAAACATTATCAATATTCCACATGTGCTCTTTGATCAGCGTGTTCATGTCGAGCTCAAACAGACTGAGTGAGCAGGAGGAGAGGACGAGCAGTCAAACCCAGAGCATTTGTACGGCTGAACGCTGTATCAAATATTCATTCACTAAGTGCTGCTGGATTGTGTTCTGTGAGCTCAGGTCATGACGGGACGGATCTCAACATCACAAAACACAACGCAGAAATATAGTCCATCTATCATCGTCTGTGACGGATTTGATCACATCCTGAGTGAAAATACATGCATGACAGACTTTAGACTGAGAGAACTGCACAATGTTTATTGCATAAAACCAAATTTGTTAATATGATATTGTGTGAACTTGCAGAAACACGAATGCTGCAAGGCTTTATGCTTTAGAAGCCGTTCAGATATTGGCAATTTATATCAAAAATTGACCATCAAAAGTTTGGGGTTGGTAAGATCTTTTAATGATTATAATAGAAGTTTCTTCTGCTCACAACGGATGTATTTATTTGATTAAAAATATGGTAAAAACTGTGAAATTGTGATATATTTTAACACTTTAAAATAACAGTTTTCTATGTGAATATACAGTAAACTGTAATTTATTCCAGTGATCAAAGCTGCATTTTCAGCATCATTACTCCAGTCTTCAGTGTCAAAGAAATCATGCTGATCTGCTGCTCAAGAAACATTTCAGATTGTGTTAAAAAACAGTTGTGCTGCTTCATGTTTTTGTGGAAACTGAGACGCACTTTTATTTTTCTGGATCAAAAGGACAGCATTTGAAATAGAAATGTACTGTAGCATTACAAAGGTCTTTACTGCCACGTCTTTGCAGAATAAAAGTATCTCTTTCAAAGCCAAAAGTCTAAGCTAACTGATGTCAAATAATGCAGCAGCTTTTATTGTTAATGAGACCTCCATCGCTGAATTAGACATGAAAACATTAAGAGTTCAGGAGCACAGAGACACAGCGTTCCTGCTCTGCTCCCGAAACACACGGATCAGATCCACACGGATATTAAAAAGAGATCTAAAGGCCTCAAGTCCACAATCAAGTGTCAGGGATATCAATATGAACTCAAACTAGGGATGTCAAATTTCGATTATTTCCATGATCGATCGTCGTTTAAATTAACGATCAATTAATCGATTAATCGTTAACCATAATACTGCAAAATGCGTCTATTGCAGGCACGCAGTCAGCGGTATGACAGGATGTGCAAAAGCCACACACACACACAAAACGCTTTCTCACTTGAATTAAAGAGGTTTTAGTCTGAATAAAATGCTAGTAGCAGGATTATAAAATGAATAGATGCGATTATGATCATTTGATAAAATGAAGAGAGCGCGCCTTACTTTTGAGGTCATTTTACTTTATTGACAGTTTCCAATCCCGCACGGAGAACGCTGAACGCGCATCTTTAAATGGTTTTGTGGTACTCGTTGTTGTATTTTAAAGCACAATTGCAATGTTTTCAACTGACATTATTGTATAAAATTATCCGAAATGTGGAGCGCGTGTGACTGCGCTGCACATTAAGTGAACTACATCGGCGCTGCTGCACCAAAACACAGTTGCTCACATTAATTTGATCCTGCTGGATTCTGTCCTAGAAAATGTCCGATTTTTAAAAATCCAGTATACAGCGCATTAGATCGTGACAGTGCATGCGTGCACACGAGGATGAGCGAGCGCGGCTTTGGCTAGATTTATCTGGAGGTTATTGCTCATGTCTCATTCGGCACAAATCGAAATGTTTCCATATTCGCAATGTATTTGAATGTTAAACTATTATTTATAATGTAAACAAGGCTTGTACTTAACACGCATTCGCATATAGACGGAAAAGATGATCCTCTTCATATGAGCAAAAACGTCCTTGGCATAACAGCAGAGAGGACCGGTATACTACGGTCTATTTAAACTGAATGCTCCAGGAATCTGTCGGTCACAGCGCCTATTAATC
Source organism: Carassius gibelio (assembly GCF_023724105.1). NCBI lineage: Eukaryota > Metazoa > Chordata > Actinopteri > Cypriniformes > Cyprinidae > Carassius > Carassius gibelio. Next base: position 6,590,849 of record NC_068398.1, read on the forward strand.
GCTGTTTTGAATCCAGCAATTATTTATTTAGAAATGATAAGATCTGATTATGACAAGTGTGGTATAAAAGCTTTGTTTATTAGAGGAATAACAGGTTAACTGGAAAATGTTACATCGCGACCATGCTTTTGGACCCCATAGTCTTCATTTACGCGGCTTTGTTCTGGTTTGCCGGTTGGTCACGAATTTCCACAAATTCAGTATATTTAGGCATTGTTTCTTTTCCTAAATCTTCATAGTCTAACCCTCTAATTTCCCAGGTTTATTTTATTATCTTTCGCTTTTAATAACTGTTTTCGCATCTCTTACTGTGGTAAAAATGGGAAGGGAAATTAAAGATTTCATGAATTAAGAATTCGTTCGATTTATTAATTTGTTCCCTTATTTCACTTAGGGTGATATCAGCTAAATTGGGCCACTTTTTGGTAAATCGTTTGGGACAATAATACAATACCATATATGCCTATTCCATGTGTATTTATGATTAATAATGACTGTTTTTGGTAATTTTGTGTTGAAATTATGTAATAAAATATAATTATTTAGGCCCTACAGTTCTTGAAACATCAGTTGTGCCAACTTTTTTTGCATGAGCAGTTTAAGGTAAAATGGGCCAGCTGTTCAGGTAAAATGGGCCGGTCAAACTGCAAAGGGAAATAGTAATTTATAATCAATTTTAATTTCAAAACAACTGCTTATACAGCCACATAACATTTAAACTGCATTAAAAAAACATATCCATATGTGCCATTGAAAAAAATACATTTTGGGTGCAAACCCACATATTCAAATGTGCAATTAAAAAAGTCAATTTTGGAACAACATAGATCAGTGAACTTATATGTCAGTTGTGTGTGTGTGTGTGTGTGTGTGTGTGAACAATATATTTAGAACAAAATGTGCAAATTACAAAAATTCACATTCAAAATTGATAACTGATAACTGATTTGTGTGTGTGTGTGTGTGTGTGTGTGATGAACGTTTTTTTCAAACACAGTCTTTGCAAATTAAACCATCGTCATCACAGATACCATTCTCTTCACCACAGCTCTCATGAAACCAGGCAGAACATGGATCACATTTTATGTTTGTACACCTTTGGTATGAGAGCCCTGGGTTCAAATCCACCAATGTGTCCCTGAGCAAGACACTTAACCTCTAGTTGCTCCAGAGGCGTGCGACCTCTGACATATATATATATATATATATATATATATATATATATATATATATATATATATATATATATATATAGTATATATAGTAATTGTAAGTCGCTTTGGATAAAAGCGTCAGCTAAATGTAAATATATATATATAAATTTACACACACACATGTGTATATGTGTTTGTGAGTGACACAGATGATGGCCCATTTTAGCTGAAACCATGTGGCCCATTTTACCTCAGTGGGTTAAGGTAAATTGGGCCGCCAATAAAAACATCACTTTTTCAAAAAATATGTTCCTATACCAAACTAACAACATTATTTCTGATTGATGCCATCAAGGCAGATATTATGCATATTTTTTTATGTGCATGTTTGTTTTTTTATAGATTTATCATCCTTATAATAGTTTAGTTACATTTGGTATGCCAGGCTACTTACCATGCAGCTCTCTGGTGCAGTCTTGATAAGAATTATTACCCCACCCACCATAGCAACCATAAACCAATTAAATCACCTGTTACTTGTCAAGCACAGTTATGACAATAGTTTGAAATATTTTGTAGTCATTGGTTCTAAATTCCAGAGGGGCTAGGACCCCCAAACCTTAAATGGCCCATTTTACCTGATGGCCCATTTTACCTGATATCACCCTAAATCATGGGTTATTTAGGGAACACAATTAATGAAACATGGACAATTGCCACATTAATAATTCGTAGGAATGAATTAACAAGTTGTAGGAATGAATAGACTACCTGTCCTGTCACTGTGTCCCGCAGCCCTGCAAAGCGCACGATCTAAAACAGTTATCTGATGAAATGATTAGTAACTACATTTCTATTGCATTTAATGTTGAAGAACTTTTATGTTGTTTCTATTTTAATCTACTTTAAAGTTTAAATCACATTAAAAGCTTAATTTGTACATTGTGAATGAATGATGATGCTTTTATATATCGTCACCGTCACTCACAGCCGCTCGCACGTGTTGAGTGCGCATGAGCCGCACGCAGCCCAACATTGAATCGGTTAACCGACCATCGATAGCCTTAATCGATTGCATCTCTTATCGACAATTAATCGATCATCGATAAATCGTTGACATCCCTAACTCAAACCTTTCTCATCTACACTTTTATTTGAGTGCCATTGGATGACACATTTGTGCTCATTTTAGTGTGTTAGAATTTAACATGATACTACAAGGAAATCAAAAACAACTGAGCAATATACAGTAATGTAGTAGTATTATAGTATTTGTCTTTTCTCACACAAGCGGACATGAAAAACAACCATTACTGACCACTGAGATCATCATCACAAGGTACATTCACTAATTTATGTCCTGTTGTGACACACACACACACACACACACACACACACACTCCACCGATCCCAGCAGGAATTTGCATTCATTTGCAATTCTGCTCGTAGCGAGAGAAGATACAGATCAATACGGCAACAATTACTGTATGAACAAGACAAGACAAGAGCAGCAGATACACACCATCATCATCATCATCATCATCATCATCATCATCATCACTCACACACACAACAGTGGCAGAGAACACATCACACTGAAAAACCTGTAGAGAGTCACTTCCAGCTTCACATGTGACAGGACTTCCTAAAGCGAGTAAAGAGTAAAGACTTGCTGAAGTGTGCGCTCATTCAGCAGCGTGTGCTGTCTTCTGTCAGACCTACAGGCCATGATCTGATGAGGGGATGTCCTCCTACAACATCACACCGATGCTCACCAGGAGCCCTGAGATCCAATAAAGACCGTATTCCAGCGGCTGATGCGACTGAATCTGTGTGATTTGAGCGAAACACAACACTTCAGACAGAGAAACACACTGCTGGATACCTGAGCGGGATTCAGGGTTGTGCACCGTTCAGAGATGAATCAAGAATGCTTTTAAGTTCCATTTATCTCAGTGTTAACTTAATTAGATGTTATATATATTTTTATTGAAATGAACTGAATAACGAATAATTATGGAGGTCCGCACTTGAAATTCAAGAAAAAATGTATTTGTTCTCTCCATAAATAAATTCATTTTTTAGTATTGATTACCCAAAAACATGGGCACACATGCTACTTATTAGATACTTACAGAAGCATTAGTTAATATAAATAATCACAATATATATATATATATATATATATATATATATATATATATATATATAAATTGCAAATGGCACCAACAATGTTGTATTTAACTTACTAAGGGTCAGTTAGTTAGTTCGTTTATTTATGAAAAATTGTATTCATTAATCAAATATTTTACTCTATTATCCATTTTGATTAATCTATAAATCAACAACTGTGAAAAATAAAATGCATCTCAGTTTACACAACATGAAGTAGCACAACTGTTTTCAACACTAATAATAATCAGATGTGTTTCTTTCGCAGCAAAACATCATATCAGAATGATTTCTGAAGATCATGTGACACTGATGATGCAAATTCAGCTTCAGCATCACTGCAATAAATTACATTTTGCAGTATACTCACATAGAAAAAAACAAAAAACAAAGATATTTCACAATTTTAATGTTTTTACGAACAAATAAATACAGGCTTGGTCAGCATAAATAAAGCTTCTTTCAAAAGTATCATGGAGTTGATTGTTAAATCACTAATTAAGTTTGATTTTCTGTGAGATCAGACGCTCTGAAAGTCTTGAGTGCCTCACAGTCCACTGGGTTTCTCCAGATGATCAAATTACACCCACCACAACAACCCACTCACACAAAGTGAAGTGGACTGAATGATTCAGAGTGCGCTGTTTACTCTAATAAACTTCTGTGATGGACCCTGTGACCCATTAGGCTCCGCCTCCAGCATACTAATTATCCCCAGTGCCTGCTGATTCATTTAGACCTCAGTAATAACAATCTAAACATTCAACTGTCCAATTAGCATATGAAAATGAGTTTTAAGGTTACACATACAGTACAGACACACACAGGAACTTGTTTTCCTCCACCGCCAGGAATTAGCATCAATATTTATTTTTCTCCTCTCGTTTCAACTCATGATCATTTACATGCTAATTGCTGCGATTTGCATAGAGCTAAAGCAACTACCTGCCGAATCCACACACAGAGAACAACAGTGGTGCTAGTAACTTAACTACAACCTTCAGGAGCTTGACAGCAGTTACTGTATTTAAGTTCCTCTCATTCCACAAAATAAATCAATAAATACATCACTAACATTCTTACAAACCCTTTGAGGGATTCTGAGGAGTATAAATTCAGAATTGCAAGAAATAAGTCAAAATATAACCATTTAACTGTCACTCACGTTTTTGAAGATAGACTTGAAAGTGCATGATTCAAACCTAAATTTTAATAATTCATGACTGAAAAATGTTTTAACATGATTTTGATGTACCATTTTTATGATAATGCAATGTTTTCATTTAAAATGGGTTTCAAAGGATACATTTTGAGATTTTGAGTTTTGATATGATATATAATTTCTGATGATTTCTAAAGTGTGAGAGAAAAAGGCAACAAAGAAGACTTTATTTTTTATTTTATTTTATTTTTTTGACAAAAGTTTTGAGGTACACTCTTGCCATAAATTAATCTATTTCTTTTCCTACATAGTTATTTACGAAAAAGATTGGTAAAATATCTATTTAGGAGTCTTAGACCTTTCCAACGATATATAGTTTGTCATGATTAGATTAGGATTTAATTGTAATAGTGAAGGGGCCGGGTGACAGTTAACAGGATAAACTCGGAATTACAAAGAAAACTAAAGTTAGAATTGCAGGATATAAACTCAAAATTGCAAGGAAAAAGTAAGAGTTGCAGGACAAAGTCGTAATTGCAAAGAAAAACAAAAATTGGAATTGCAGGATATAAACTCGAAATTGCAAGAAAAAGAGATCTGAATTGCAAAGAAAAGCAAAAGTTAGAATTATGGGATTTAAACTCGGAATTGCAAGACAAAATTTTGAATCGTGGGAAATAAAGTTGGAATTGAAAGGAAAAAAAGTCACAGTTGCTGGATATAAACTCTGAAGTATAAAAACAAAAGTCAGAATTGCAAATTCTGAATTACAAGAACAAAAGTCAGAATTTTAAAAACTTGTGAAATATAAAGTCACATAATCTTAATTTTTTTTATCCTTTGACGGAACAAGTTTCCATAAGAAGTTCAATTCATTTTAGTTCAATTTAGTGATTATATAAACGCCAACTCAGGCTGCAGTGCAGGATTTGACATGATCTGTTTTGCTGAGAGATAAAATGATGCTGTTCATCACTATGTTTTCAAGCTCCACATAATAGTTTTATTTGCTGAAATGCTTTGGTTGAATCAATGCTGTCACTCTGATGGATCTCAGTCAGGACAGCAGCTTTAATCTGACGTGAATGAAAACGAGGCTGAAGGACTAGCGCGTGCTTCTACTGTTGTGTGTCAATCACTCAGACAACAGAGTATTGACCACACTGAGCAGACTGGACGTCTCTCCCTCACAGACCCGCTCTCATTCACATCAAATTAAAATTAACATCTACCCGCACAAAGATCCTTTGAGATCGCCATCGATTTTCTCCTGTTAAATACTCCTCTGATTGAAAATAAAACCCAATTACATAATCTGATAGCTACTGTATATGTTTAAGACGATATAGTGCTCCCTTTAATAGTTTCAGAGCAGCTTGACTACTGTAGGTACACTCTTCTGTGCCTTTGTATTTAAAGGAATAGTGAATTTACTCAGCCTCAAGCCATCAAAGATGTAGATGAGTTTCTTATTTAGAACAGATTTGGAGAAATGTAGCATTACATCAGTTGTTCAGCAGTGGATCATCTGCAGTGAATGGGTGCCGTCAGAATGAGAGTCCAAACAGCTGATAAAAACATCTCAATGATCCACATCACTCCTGTCCATCAGTTAAACTGTGTTTGTAAGACAAAAATCCATCGTGAAGATGTTTTTTAACTTCGAACCATTGCTTCCACCTGAAATACAAGTCCATAACCCATAATATAAAAAATCTGAATCGGGAAAGAAATCTGTGAAAATGAATTTGGTTCTTACAAACACACAGCTTTTCACTTCACAAGTAATTAACTGATGGACTGGAGAGTGGTGTGGATCTTTATGTTTTGTACCAGCTGTTTAGACTCTCATTCTGACGGCACCCATTCACTTCAGAGGAACCATTGCTGAGCAAGTGATCTAATGCTACATTTCTTCAAATCTGATGAAGAAACACACTCTACATCTTGGACGACCTGAGGTTAAAGGCTTTTTTAGCAAAGTTTCATTTTTGAGTGAACTATTCCTTTAAATTACAGACTTAAAAACACAATAGCCATAATACCAACTGTGTGTTCAGATCAAAGCACACACACACACGTGCACACACACATTCAGGACAGGAAGTATTGGAGCTGACACACATTTACCAGGATAAAGAATCATAACCTGATCTCAGTAACTTCAGCTGATGATGGCTTCGGCTCTGCTGACAGAGGCCTGTCTCGTCCCGTTCTCCTTCTCGTCTCGTCTCGTCCGTTGAGATCTGACAGCATGTGTTCAGTGGAAGTGAATTATACCGGAGATTCTTATTAAATCATTCAGCAGCAAAACCCAAAGATCTGGGCTCAACCCAAGCCTTTTGTTGTGCAGACGCATCACTTCCTGTGAGCACAGTTCTGTTCAGCCAGCAGACGAGCGAGACACAGCACTCAGAGAAAGAGAGTCAAGAGCGCACATATAGAGCGGCCCGAACTAAACTCAATAACCAGCGCTCCATAATCTAGTTAAACTGTGGATCGGCTCCAAATCCTAGTGAGCTGCTCTAACTAGATCTCAGTGCAGGAGGATTTATTCTGTGTCTACTGAAACTCGCTAATTTCATCATGTCTTCATAGCACTGAAAGTATCACAGATCAAGCCAAATCCCTTTAAAAGCACCAACAATCGCTTACAACATGCACTGAAGAGTCATTCATCGCATATCATATCTCTGTGAGTGTATATTTCCAATAAATCAACTGTTTGTCATCAATTCATGCACTGCATTGTCCTTCATTTCAACTGTTCCCCATTTACCTGACCCTTAACAGCACATTTAAACAAAGAACCAGAATCTGCTGCAGTGTGGACTCAACACAGACTAAGTTCAGAGTGTCCTGAAGGATATCGATGGGAGTTTGTCGAATCTGTGATTTGAGCATGAATGATGGCTCTTTA